>NC_051388.1:4202932-4211020 GCF_015228065.2 Penaeus monodon
CCTCCTCCCCCTCCCCTCCTCCTCCTCCTCCCCCCCTCCTCCTCCCCCTCCTCCTCCTCCTCCCCCCTCCTCCTCCTCCTCCCCCCCCTCCTCCTCCCCCCCCCCCCCTCCCCTCCTCCTCCCCTCCTCCTCCTCCTCCCCCCCCCTCCTCCTCCCCCTCCCCCCTCCCCCTCCCCCCTCCTCCTCCCCTCCTCCTCCTCCTCTTCCCCCCCCTCCTCCTCCTCCCCCTCCTCCTCCCTTTCCCCTCCCCTTCCCCCTCCTCCCTCCTCCTCCTCCTCCTCCTTTCCCCTCCCCCCCCTCCTCCTCTTCCCCCCTCCTCCTCCTCTTCCCCCCCCTTTCCCCCTCTTCCCCCCCCCCCCCCTCCCCCCCCCCCCTCCTCCTCCCCCCCCCCCTCTCCTCCCCCTCCTCCTCCTCCTCCTTTCCTTCCCTCCTCTTCCACCTCCCTTTCCCCCTTTCCCCTCCTCTTCCCCCCCCCTCCTCCCTCCCCTCCTCTTCCCCCTTCCCCCCCTCTTTCCCCCCCTCCTCCTCCTCCTCCTCCTTCCTCCTCGTTTTCCCCCCCCTCCTCCTCCTCCCTCCTCTTCCTCTTCCCCCCCCACCTTTTCGTCCTCCTCCTCCTCCTTCCCCCCTCCTCCCCCTTCTCCTCCCCCTCATCCCCCTCCTCCCCCCTCCTCCCCTCCTCCTCTTCCCCTTCTTCCCCCTCCTCCCCTCCCCCCCTCATCGGGCTTCTTCCTCCACTTAATAAAAATTTTTTAAATAAATGGGAACCCAAAGGTGGAGAAACAGATGTGTAAAGCGTTCGTGTGTGTTTTGTGTGTGGTTTGTGTATTTGTGTGTGTAAAGGTTTTTGTGTATGTGTGTGGGGTATGTGTGTGTGTGTGTGTTTTGTTGTGGTGTGTGTTTGGGGTGTTTGTGTGTGTGTGTGTGTGGGGTGTGTGTGTGTGTGTGTGTGTGTGTGTGTGGTGTGTGTGTGGGGAGTGTATGGGGTTTTTGTATTTTGTGGTATGTGTGTATGTGTGTGTGTTTGTATGTGTATGTGTGGGGTGGGTTTTTTTTGTGTGTGTGTTGTTTTATGGCGTTTTGTACGTACGTTGGGCCTTACTATCCTGCATCCTTGCCCTTTTCCTTTTTTATTGTCTGTTTTTTGTCTCTTCCCTCGGTCCTCCCCCTTTTACTTTTTTCCTCCCCCTTCGTTCTCTTTACCTTCCTTGCCCCCTCTTATTCTTTTTTTTCGTTCCCTCCTTCATCCCCCCCCCACCGGGGGACAAATAAAAAGAGAACAAGAAAAAAAAAAATCTCCCACGTACCGGAAATGAAAAGGTGGGAAACTTTGGGACATTTTCCCTTTTTTTTTGTTTTTTTTTCCCCTAAAAATTTTTTTCCTCCGTTATCCCCTTCCCCCCCCTCCCCTCCCCTCCCCCCCCCCCAGTGAAAAGGTGGGGAAATTTTCACTTGCGTTTCCCACATGCCTTTACTTTAAGCCTTATGTGCCCTTGAAATTTTTCCCTCCCTGGGTTCGTAACAGCAGTGATGGGGGGGGAGGATCAGTACCTCATTTTAACACTAATGCTCTAATCGTATCATTTGTCGGATTAAATTGAAGGCCCGGACGCCATTTTGGATCTGTCGTTTTGCGCGCGAATTTCACGAATTTTCCGTTTCCTGCGTCTGGCTGTCTGTTTCCTTTTTTGTCTCGGTCTGGGTTTGGCTGTCTGTTTGTGTGTGTGTGCTGTTGTCTGTCTGTCGTGTGCGTTTTCCTGTCCTCTCCCTCTCCTCTGTCTGTGATCTGTCCCTCTCCCTCTCCCCTCCCTCCCCCCTCTCTCCCACCCCTCTCTTTGTCCTCCCCCTCCCTCCCCCCTCTCTCTCTCTCAACTTATCCTCTCTCTGTTTCTCCCTCATTTCTCCTCGTGGTGTGCGAAAGAGTGCGTAAATAGGGTCATTTGGGTTAATAGCCATACATTATCTTGCTTCCACTTCCCACAAACTCCGGGAAAATGAAGAAATACAGAATGGCGCTTTTTATCATTAGTATCGCCGTTATCATCTTTAGTGTTGCTTTTGTTGTTATTATTATTATTGTTGTTTGATTGTTGTTATTGTTGTTGTTATTACTATTATTGCTACTCATCATCAATAACGGTATGCTCATGTTTGAGCAGCCGTGGACCTCTCCACCATCCTTCGCCACTCAACTCGATCTTGCGCTTTTCTTTCCACTTGTACCATCGACAGCCCGCAAATATCTTTGATGTTGTCGCTCAGTCTTGTCTTCGGTTTGCCTCTTCCTCTGTTTCCCATTACCATCCCTGTCAACAAGTCTTTCTCAATACTTTTACTTCTCATCACATGACCAATAACTTTAATTTCCTCCTGTTCAAGATGTCCAACAGCCGGTCTTTACAATTATTTTTCTCAGCACTTCATCATTCGTCGTCTTCTCTGTCCAGCTAATACGCAGTACTCGTCTATAACACCACATTTCAAAACTATTGATCGTTTTCTTGTCTATCTACTTCAGCACCCAACACTCAGAACCATATGATGCAATTGGGAAAACTAATGGGTTCAATAACCTCAGCTTTGTCCGTAATGTAATGCTTCGGTCTTTCCAGATGTTATTGAGAGCAATTGTGGCGTTTTTGGCAATGGTAATTCTTCTTTTTATCTCCGGTGAATCATCATATGTATTGGTTAAAACAGCTCCAAGATAAGTGAACTCTTTCACATTTTCCACAATCATTCCATTGATTATATCATGTTCATCATTGTTCATTGCCGGTTATCTTTGAATCTTCATGATCTTAGTTTTCTTGGCATTAAGAAACAAGCCAGCCTTTTCGCTTGCTTCTCTAACTTTATCTAGTAGTTGTAGTAGTTCAGTGATACTGCTGGCAACCAAAACTATATCATCGGCTACCTTAGATTTGATATTTTGTATCCTCTAACATCTACACTTCCTTCAAAATTCTCCAGAGCACTTCTCATAATTGCTTCAGAATATATGTTAAAGAGGTGCGGAGACAGAACGCAACCCTTGTTTGACTTCGAACCATTCTGTTAACCCATAAGTGGTTCTCACAGTTGCTTGTTGTTGGTCATACATGGCTTTTATTAGTTGGATGATGTGTTTTGGAAACTTCATATTGTTCATATTATTCCAGAGGATATCGTGATCAACAGTATCAAAAGCTTTCAAATAATCGAAGAAACACAGGTATAGGTCTTTTTGATGTTCTCTGTTTTTCTCTATGATCAATTTTAGATTTAGAATCTGGTTTCTGGTACCTTTTCCAGGGCGAAAACCTGCTTGTTCGTCAGCAATTTCTCTTAACTTCAACTTCATTCTTTCAGCAATAATTTTCAACATAATTTTGCTGCTGTGACTTATTAATGCAATTGTCCTATTATTGTTGCACTGGAGTGCGTCACTTTTTTAGGTATAGGAGTAAAGACTGATTTTACCCAGTCTTCTGGCCATCTTCTTTTATTCCATATTTTTGTACAAAGTTTGTAGAAGTATTCAACACTTCGCAGCATTCTTGATTAGTTGTGTTATTTCATCTATTCCCGGTCTCTTGTTATTCTTTAATTCTTTTATGGCTTTTATAACTTCGTCTAGCAGTGGTGGTGGTTCATCTTCGCTGTCATTGAGTCTAATTAATGTTGTTAGATCTTTATTCTTTTTGTATAGGTTGGAACAATATTGATTCCATCTATCTTTGACTTCTTTTCCATCACATAGAACAAGTCCATCTTCAGTTTTGATAGTGTCCATTGTAGGTTTAAATTTTCGTGTGATGTTTCGTACTCCTTGGTAGAGTTCTTTAGTTGTCTTATTGATAGAACAGTTTTCAATTCTCTGGCATTGTTCTTTTAAATATTTTTCCTTATCTTGTCGCAATAATCTTTGAATTTTTGTATTTTGTTTTTTGTAAATTACTTTTTCAACTGGATTATTGATACCCTTTGATTTTAGGCATCTCGTTTCAATTTCACTTGGTGTTTTTTTCAGATATCCAGGGGGAATTTGTCTTTTTCTTTTTGGCGATAGTTTCTTAAGCAGCGCTCAGCAAGAGTTCTTTTCCTTCTTCCCACAACTCATTTGGTGTTTTATCATCTTCACATTGATTGAGCATTTCTTTTTCATCTTCACATTGATTGAGTATTTCAAATCAATGTGAAGATGATAAAACACCAAATGATATTATTATTATTATTATTATTATTATTATTATTATTATTATTATTATTATTATTATTACTACTACTACTACTACTACTACTACTATTATTAATATTACTATTATTATTATCATTATCATTATTATTATTGTTATTGCCATTATTATCGTTATCATAATCATTATTATCATTATCATCATTATTATTATTTTCATTATTATTATCATGATCTTTATTATTATCATTGTTAGTACTATCATTACTATAAATATTAAAAATTATTATTATCATTATTCTTATTCTTATTCTTCTTCTTAATCTTCTTCTTATTATTATTATTACTATTATTATTATTATCATTACTATTATCATTACCATGACCACAATCTTCACCGTCACCAGCATCACTCCGTCATCATCACCATTATTGTCACCATCACTGTCACCATCACCATGATTAGTATCATCTTCCCCAGCATCACCACAAACACCACCATAATAGTTACAACACCATCATCATCATCGTCATCGTCATCACAACTATCATGGTCACCATCACATCACCATCACCATCATAATCACCATCACTATAATCATCTCCATCACCATTATAATCATTATTACCAACATAACCACCACCATAATCATCACCATCAACATCACCATCACCATAACCATTTTTCCCCACCACTATATTCATCACCATCATCGACACCATAATCACCGTAATTAGCATTACCATCACCATAATCTTCACCATCACCATACTCATCACCATGATCATAACTAACTTCATCACCATCATAGCCATTAGCACCACCACCATCATTACCATAACCATCATAATCATCATAATCACAATAAGAATCAGCACAATCACCGTAACCACCATAGTAATGGTCATCACCATAATTATCACCCTCATCATCAAAATCATCACCAAAATCACCACCACCACCATCACCATAATCACCACCGTAATCACCATCACCACCACCACCACGACCATCACCACCACCACCACCACCACCATCATCACTACCATAATCACCACCATTACGACCGTCACCACCACCATCACCACCACCACCATAATCACCATCATTTTCCATCCCAAACAAGCGGGAAGGAAACAGACGATCGAGGCACAATAAACACATAACGTCATTACGACAAGCAATCATATTTGGTTGCAACAATAGAGGCCAAACATTGCAATGTTGCAGAAGGTGGACTTAAATAAAAATGGGTGAAGAGATCTTTTTTGGAAGGAAATGCGGAGGGAGTGTTGGCAGTGAATTTTGGAAAGGGAAAAATTTTGGGGGGGAAATGTTTGCGGGGAAATTTTGGTGGGAAATGTTGGAAGGAAATGTAGGTAAGAAATGTTGGTGAAATTTTGGATAAAAAATTTGGAAAGGAATTTGGCGGGAAAAATTTTGGGTAGAAATTTTGGCGGAAATTTTGGGAAAGGAATTTGGTAGGAAATGTGGAAAAAAAGTTGGGCAGGAAATGTTGGCGGGAAAATTTTTTAAGAAAATGTTGGAAGGAAATTTGGAGGAAATGCTGTAGGAAATTTTGGAAAGGGAAAATTGATGGGAAAATGTTGGAAGGGAAATGTTGATAGGAAATGTTGAAGGGAAATTTGGTGGGAAATTTTGGAAGGAAATGTTGGGAAGGAAATGTAGGAAATTTTTGGTAGGAAATGTTGATGGGAAATGTTGTAGGAAATGTTGATGGGAAAATTTTGATAAAAAATTTTTGTGGGAAAATGTTGATAGGAAAGTTGGAGGAAATTGGTAGGAAAGTTGATGGGAAATTTTGATAGGAAAGTTGATGGGAAAAGTTGGAAGGAAATGTTGGTAGGAAATTTTGATAGGAAATGTTGAAGGAAATTTTGGGAAGGGAAAATGATAGGAAATGTTGATAGGAAATTTGGAAAGGGAAAATGGGCGGGAAAATTTTATAGGAAATTTTGCGGGAAATGTTGGGGGGAAAATGTTGGAAGGAAATGTTGGAAGGAAAATGTTGGCGGGAAATGTTGTAAAAATGTTGGAAAGGGAAAATGCTGAAGGGAAAAATGTTGGAAGGAATGTTGAAGGAAATTTTGGAAGGAATGTTGTGGGAAATTGGAAGGAAATTTTGGGGAAGGGAAATTTTTGGTGGGAAAAATTTTGGTGGGAAATTTTTGGTGGGAAATGTTGGTAGGAAATGTTGGTGGGAAATTTTTATGGGAATTTTGGGAAGGAAATTTGGCGGAAAATGTTGATAGGAAATTTTGGTGGGAAAGGAGGAAAAATTTTGGGAAAGGGAAAGTTGATAGGAAATTTTGGGAAGGAAATGTTGTAGGAAATGTGGAAGGAATTTTGGAAGGAAATGTTGATGGGAAAATGTTGGTAGGAAAGGTGGAAGGAAATAAAGGGAAAGTTGTAGAAAATGTTGATGGGAAAAATTTTGGGAAAGGAAATTTTGGGAAAGGGAAAATTTTGGGTAGGAAATGTTAAAGGGAAATTTTTGATGGGGAAATTTTGGGAAGGAAATTTTGGTAAAAAAGGGTTGATAGGAAATTTTTTGAAGGAAATTTGATGGGAAAATGTTGAAGAAATGTTGCAGGAAAGTTGGGGGGAAATGTTGTGAAATGTTGGAAGGAAATGATAGGAAAGTTGGTGGGAAATGTTGGAAGGAAATTTTGGGCAAAAAAATTTTTGGAAGGAAATGTTGGTAGGAAATGTTGATAGGAAATTTTTGGAAGGGAAATTTTGGGAAAGGGAAAATTTTGGAAGGAAAAATTTTGGGGAAGGAATGTTGGTGGAAAGTGGAAGGGAAATGTTGGAGGAAATGTTGGAGGAATGTTGGCAGGAAATTTGGCAGGAAAATTTTGGGAAAGGGAAATGTGGGGGAAAATGTTGGAAGGAAATGTTGACGGGAAATGTTGGAAGGAAATGGTATGAAATGTTGGAAAAAAATTTTGGGGCAGGAAATTTTGGAAGGAAAAGGGTATGAAATTTTTGGAAAAGGTTTTGGGCCCCGGAAATTTTGGGTTGAAATGTTGGGGGAAATGTTGGTATGAAAGTTGGCAGGAAATTTTGGGTATGAAATTTTGGGGAAAATTTGGGGAATTTTGGCATAAAATTTGGTATGAAATTTTGGAAAGAAATTTGGGCAGGAAATGTTGGCGGGAAAAATGTTGGAAGGTGGGGGCAGGAAATTTTGGTATGAAATGTTGGAAAAAGTTGGTATGAAATGGTATGAAATTGGTGGAAATGTTGGCAGGAAATGTGTAAAAAATGTTGGTGGAAATGTTGGTAGGAAATTTTGGGGTAGGAAATTTGGAGGAAATGTTGGTGGGAAATTTTGGGAAGGATGATCTACAAGGAGGGAAGGAAGAGTTTGGAGATGATTAGTTTGGGCAGGGTAGCGTTGTCGTGTGCCCCCCTTCTCTGCCACCTTTTCCCCCATTTTTCACCTTTTGCCAACCCTCCACCATAGACTCTCTCCCCCCATTTTTAACCCAATAACCACCTCCTTCCCTGTCGCTCGTTCCTCCGAAACCAAAGGGCTGGCACCCCCACTTTTCCCAAACCTCTCTTCCACCAATTTCCACTTCCACTCCCTTTCCTCCTGCTTCCACTCATCCACCCTTCCACTCGTCCCCCAAAACGTGCTGGATTATCCTCCCCCTTTCCACCCCCCTGCGTCCATTTCCCCGCACCCTTCCACTTTTCTTTCCAGAGTCATCCCCCTTTCCCCTCCCCCTTCCTTCCCCCCCCCTTCCCCCCTCCCCCCCAACCTTCATCCACCTGTCTACCCTTCCTCCACCCCAAATCATTCCATCACCCCACCTGTTCTCCCCCTTTTTCCCCCTTATTACCCCACCCTTCCACCTCGTCTTTTCATTTCCTCTCCCCCCAC
>NC_051388.1:4211120-4217217 GCF_015228065.2 Penaeus monodon
GGAGGTGGGGGGAGTGGAGAGGAAGGAAGTGGAAGAGACGAGGTGGAAGGGTGGGATAATAAGGTGGAAGAGTGGAGAGACAGAGTGGGATGATGGAATGATTTGGAGTGGAGGAAGGATAGACGAGGTGGATGAGAGGTTGGGGAGGGAGGGGGAAGGGGGGAGAAGGAGAGGGGGAGGAAGGTGGATGAGCTCTGGAAAGAAATGTGGAAGGATGTAGGCGGATGAGTGGACGCAGGGGTGGAGGAGGATGGATAATCCAGCACGTTGGTGGACGAGTGGAAGGATGGATGATGTGGAAGCAGGAGCGAAAGGGAGTGGAAGAGTGGAAAAAGTTGGTGGAAGAGAGGTTGGAAAAGTGGAGTGCCAGCCTTGGTTGCGGAGGAACGAGCGTACAGGTGGAAGAGAGGGTGGATTATTGGTTGAAAAAGTGGAAGGAGTCTATGGAGTGGAGTGTTGGCAGAAAGGTGGAAGAAAGTGGAGAGAAAGGTGGCAGAGAAGGGGACACTGACAACGCTACCCTGCCAACACTAAATCATCTCCAACTCATATCCTTCCCTCCTTGTAGATCATCCTACCAACATTTCCTACCAACATTTCCTGCCAACATTTCCTACCTACATTTCATACCATTTCATACCAACATTTCCTGCCAACATTTCCTGCCAACATTTCCTTCCAACATTTCCTGCCAACATTTCATACCAACATTTCCTTCCAACATTTCATACCAACATTTCCTGCCAACATTTCCTACCAACATTTCTACCAAATTTCCTTCCAACATTTCCTGCCAACATTTCCTTCCAACATTTCCTTCCAACATTTCCTGCCAACATTTCCTATCAACATTTCCTTCCAACATTTCCTATCAACATTTCCTTCCAACATTTCCTTCCAACATTTCCTACCAACTTTTCCCTTTCCTACATTTCCTTCCAAAAATTTCCCTCCCAAAACTTTTTCCGCCAACATTTCCTCCCAAAACATTTCCTATCATTTCCTTCCAACATTTCCTATCAACATTTCCTATCAACATTTCCTTCCAACATTTCCTATCAACATTTCCTACCAACATTTCCTGCCAACATTTCCTTCCAACATTTTCTATCAACATTTCCTATCATTTCCTTCCAACATTTCCTACCAACATTTCCTATCAACATTTCCCTTTCCCAAAACATTTCCTTCCAAAACATTTCCTATAAAACTTTTCCTTAACAACTTTTCCTTTTAAAACATTTCCTGCCAACATTCTGCCAACTTTTTCCTATAAAATTTTCCTATCAACATTTCCTTCCAACATTTCCTACCAACATTTCCTTCCAACATTTCCTTCTTTCCAACATTTCCTTCCAACATTTCCTATCAACATTTCCTATCATTTCCTTCCAACATTTCCTATCAACATTTCCTATCAACATTTCCTACCAACATTTCCTTCCAACATTTCCTATCAACATTTCCTATCAACATTTCCTACCAACATTTGCCTATCAACATTTCCTTCCAACATTTCCTATCAACATTTCCTATCAACATTTCCTATCAACATTTCCTACCAACATTTCCTATCATTTCCTACCAACATTTCCTATCAACATTTCCTATCAACATTTCCTATCAACATTTCCTACCAACATTTCCTTCCAACATTTCCTGCCAACATTTCATACCAACATTTCCTGTCAACATTTCCCACCAAATTTCCTTCCAACATTCACTGCCAACACTCCCTACCGACATTTCCTTCCAACAAGATCTCTTCACCCATTTTTATTTAAGTCCACCGTCTGCAACATTGCAATGTTTGGCCTCTATTGTTGCAACCAAATATGATTGCTTGTCGTAATGACGTTATGTGTTTATTGTGCCTCGATCGTCTGTTTCCTTCCCGCTTGTTTGGGATGGAAAATGATGGTGATTATGGTGGTGGTGGTGATGGTGGTGACGGTCGTAATGGTGGTGATTGTGGTGGTGATGATGGTGGGGGTGGTGGTGATGGTCGTGGTGGTGGTGGTGATGTATGGTAATAGTGATGATGGTGGTGGTGATGGTGATTATAGTGATGGTGGTGGTGATGGTGATTACGGTGGTGATTATGGTGATGGTGGTGGTGGTGATTTTGGTGATGATTTTGATGATGAGGGTGATAATTAGGGTGATGACCATTACTATGGTGGTTACGGTGATGTGCTGATTCTATTGTGATTATGAATGATGGTTATAGTAATGATGGTGGTGGTGCTAATGGCTATGATGGTGATGAAGTTAGTTATGATCATGGTGATGAGTATGGTGATGGTGAAGATTATGGTGATGGTAATGCTAATTACGGTGATTATGGTGTCGATGATGCTGGGGAAAGATGATACTAATCATGGTGATGGTGACAGTGATGGTGACAATAATGGTGATGATGACGGAGTGATGCTGGTGACGGTGAAGATTGTGGTCATGGTAATGATAATAGTAATGATAATAATAATAATAAGAAGAAGAAGAAGAAGAAGAAGAAGATTAAGAATAAGAATAAGAATAATGATAATGATAATTTTTAATATTTATAGTAATGATAGTACTAACAATGATAATAATAAAGATCATGATAATAATAATGAAAATAATAATAATGATGATAATGATAATAATGATTATGATAACGATAATAATGGCAATAACGATGATAATAATAATGATAATAGTAATAATAATGATAATGATAATGATGACAATAATAGTTGGTAAATGATAAGAATTATGATAATGATAATAATAGCAATGACAATAATAATAATGATAATGATAATAATAATAGTAATATTAATAATAGTAGTATAGTAGTAGTAGTAATAATAATAATAATAATAATAATAATAATAATAATAATAATAATAATAATATATAATAATAATAATAATAATAATAATAGTAGCACAACTCATTTGGTGTTTTATCATCTTCACATTGATTTGAAATGCTCAATCAATGTGAAGATGATAAAACACCAAATGAGTTGTGGGAAGAAGGAAAAGAACTCTTGCTGAGCGCTGCTTAAGAAACTATCGCCAAAAAGAAAAAGACAAATTCCCCCTGGATATCTGAAAAAAACACCAAGTGAAATTGAAACGAGATGCCTAAAATCAAAGGGTATCAATAATCCAGTTGAAAAAGTAATTTACAAAAAACAAAATACAAAAATTCAAAGATTATTGCGACAAGATAAGGAAAAATATTTAAAAGAACAATGCCAGAGAATTGAAAACTGTTCTATCAATAAGACAACTAAAGAACTCTACCAAGGAGTACGAAACATCACACGAAAATTTAAACCTACAATGGACACTATCAAAACTGAAGATGGACTTGTTCTATGTGATGGAAAAGAAGTCAAAGATAGATGGAATCAATATTGTTCCAACCTATACAAAAAGAATAAAGATCTAACAACATTAATTAGACTCAATGACAGCGAAGATGAACCACCACCACTGCTAGACGAAGTTATAAAAGCCATAAAAGAATTAAAGAATAACAAGAGACCGGGAATAGATGAAATAACAACACAACTAATCAAGAATGCTGGCGAAAGTGTTGAATACTTCTACAAACTTTGTACAAAAATATGGAATAAAAGAAGATGGCCAGAAGACTGGGTAAAATCAGTCTTTACTCCTATACCTAAAAAAGTGACGCACTCCAGTGCAACAATAATAGGACAATTGCATTAATAAGTCACAGCAGCAAAATTATGTTGAAAATTATTGCTGAAAGAATGAAGTTGAAGTTAAGAGAAATTGCTGACGAACAAGCAGGTTTTCGCCCTGGAAAAGGTACCAGAAACCAGATTCTAAATCTAAAATTGATCATAGAGAAAAACAGAGAACATCAAAAAGACCTATACCTGTGTTTCTTCGATTATTTGAAAGCTTTTGATACTGTTGATCACGATATCCTCTGGAATAATATGAACAATATGAAGTTTCCAAAACACATCATCCAACTAATAAAAGCCATGTATGACCAACAACAAGCAACTGTGAGAACCACTTATGGGTTAACAGAATGGTTCGAAGTCAAACAAGGGTTGCGTTCTGTCTCCGCACCTCTTTAACATATATTCTGAAGCAATTATGAGAAGTGCTCTGGAGAATTTTGAAGGAAGTGTAGATGTTAGAGGATACAAAATATCAAATCTAAGGTATGCCGATGATATAGTTTTGGTTGCCAGCAGTATCACTGAACTACTACAACTACTAGATAAAGTTAGAGAAGCAAGCGAAAAGGCTGGCTTGTTTCTTAATGCCAAGAAAACTAAGATCATGAAGATTCAAAGATAACCGGCAATGAACAATGATGAACATGATATAATCAATGGAATGATTGTGGAAAATGTGAAAGAGTTCACTTATCTTGGAGCTGTTTTAACCAATACATATGATGATTCACCGGAGATAAAAAGAAGAATTACCATTGCCAAAAACGCCACAATTGCTCTCAATAACATCTGGAAAGACCGAAGCATTACATTACGGACAAAGCTGAGGTTATTGAACCCATTAGTTTTCCCAATTGCATCATATGGTTCTGAGTGTTGGGTGCTGAAGTAGATAGACAAGAAAACGATCAATAGTTTTGAAATGTGGTGTTATAGACGAGTACTGCGTATTAGCTGGACAGAGAAGACGACGAATGATGAAGTGCTGAGAAAAATAATTGTAAAGACCGGCTGTTGGACATCTTGAACAGGAGGAAATTAAAGTTATTGGTCATGTGATGAGAAGTAAAAGTATTGAGAAAGACTTGTTGACAGGGATGGTAATGGGAAACAGAGGAAGAGGCAAACCGAAGACAAGACTGAGCGACAACATCAAAGATATTTGCGGGCTGTCGATGGTACAAGTGGAAAGAAAAGCGCAAGATCGAGTTGAGTGGCGAAGGATGGTGGAGAGGTCCACGGCTGCTCAAACATGAGCATACCGTTATTGATGATGAGTAGCAATAATAGTAATAACAACAATCAAACAACAACAATAATAATAACAACAAAAGCAACACTAAAGATGATAACGGCGATACTAATGATAAAAAGCGCCATTCTGTATTTCTTCATTTTCCCGGAGTTCGTGGGAAGTGGAAGCAAGATAATGTATGGCTATTAACCCAAATGACCCTATTTACGCACTCTTTCGCACACCACGAGGAGAAATGAGGGAGAAACAGAGAGAGGATAAGTTGAGAGAGAGAGAGGGGGGGAGGGAGGGGGAGACAAAGAGAGGGGTGGGAGAGAGGGGGGAGGGAGGGAGAGGGAAGGAGACAGATACACAGACAGAGAGACAGAGACAGACACACGCACACACAGACAGACAGACAGACACACGCACAGACAGACAGCCAAACACAGACCGAGACAAAAAAGGAAACAGACAGCCAGACGCAGGAAACGGAAAATTCGTGAAATTCGCGCGCAAAACGACAGATCCAAAATGGCGTCCGGGCCTTCAATTTAATCCGACAAATGATACGATTAGCATTAGTGTTAAAATGAGGTACTGATCCTCCCCCCCCATCACTGCTGTTACGAAGCATGAGGGAAACATTTCAAGGCATCATAAGGCTTAAAGTCAGCATGTGGCGAAACGCAAGTGAAAATTTCTCCACCTTTTCACTGCCGGGGGGAGGGGAGGGGAGGGGAAGGGAGGATACGGAGGAAAAGAATTTTATGGGAAAAAAAAGAAAAAAAACGAAAATGTACCTGAGATTTCCACCTTTTCATTTCCGGTACGTGGGAGACTTTTTTTCTTGTTCTCTCTTTATTTGTCCTCCCGGTGGGGGGGGGGGGATGAAGGAGGGAACGAAAGAAAGAATAAGAGAGAGCAAGGAAGGTAAAGAGAACGAAGGGGAGAGAAAGAAGTGAAGAGGAGGACCGAGAGGAAGAGACAGAAAACAGACAATAATAAGGCAAAGGCAAGGATGCAGGATAGTAAGGCACACACGTACGTACGAACGCATACACACACACACACACAAAACCACGCACCGCACGCACATACACACACACACACACACACAACACACACACACACACACACACACC
>NC_051388.1:4222317-4224817 GCF_015228065.2 Penaeus monodon
CTTTTCATGAACACATGATCTGGAACCAACTGCTACATAATGTTAACTGTTACGGATTTGTATACTTTCAGGAGAAAATGTGACTTTAGGCATTCTCCCTCTCTCCCTCTCTTCCTCTCTTCCTCTCTTCCTCTCTTCCTCTCTCCCTCTCTCCCTCTCTCCCTCTCTCCCTCTCTCCCTCTCTCTCTCTCTCTCTCTCTCTCTCTCTCTCTCTCTCTCTCTCTCTCTCTCTCTCTCTCTCTCAAAATATTCCACTCCCGATCAACTTAAAAGTACGCTCATTTTATCCCCCCCCTACCATCCTCCATTCCTTCCTTCCCCTATCGTCCCCACTGCCCCCAACCCCCTGCTTCTCCCCCTCCCCCATCCTTCTATCTCCCCCCCCCCCGATTCCCACCTACCTAATCACCCTCTATCACTCCCTTTATCCTCGCTCATCTCCCCCTTCTCCCCCAATCTTCCCCCAATCCCCCTTCTCTCCCTCTCCCTCTCCCTCTCCCTCTCCCCAACCTAACCCCCAACCCCTTTCTCCCTCCTTCCACCCTACCTACCCCTTCCCTCTCTCCCTCCGCCTCTCCCCCCTCCCTCCAACCCACCCACCCCTCCCCTCCAACCCACCCACCCCTCCCCTCCAACCCACCCACCCCTCCCCCTTCTACTCACTCTGGCACCGCCGTTGGCCCTCTGTTCATGGCACTCGAAGGAGGGAGTGAGGAGGGAAGTTTCATCATTATCGGAAACGGCCTCTTTCTCTCCGCTTCCTCGAGCTGCGTCATCTGGGGTCAGGTCAGCGACACACCTACATTGTGTGTGTGTGTGTGTGTGTGTGTTTATATGTGTGTGTGTGTTTATATGTTTGTGTGTGTGTTTATATGTTTGTGTGTGTGTGTGATGTATATAAGAAAGAAAAGAAAAAAAAGAAAGAAAAGAAAGAAAAAAAGGAAAGAAAAGAAAAATGATAATAATAATAATAGAAAGAGAGAGAGAGAGAGAGAGAATAAACGACTAAACATCAGATTAGCTTAAATAATTGTCCTTAGAATATGTCCTTACCTCTCACTAAATCAGTTCCGTGAAGAATATATTTATGTTTTAATAGATATTATTGATATCAATTCATGATGAAGGCAACCTCGTTGATAGTTCATGCGTAAGATAAGTCCAATACATGTTTGAAAATATATAATGAAAGAAAATTTTTTGAGAAAATTTAAATAAAACTCGAATTAAATGTCTAAACTGGGATCTCAATTTTTATTTCTCTTGTAATTTAAATTTGGTGTTAGTATTGATGAAAAAAGGAGATATTTAAAGCAACATCGTAATGGAAAAGCCGTTTTTAAATAAATGGCATGAAGACGACCCATGACAGATCGCGTTAAACATTCATTCATAATTTTACTACACTCAGGAATGGCCAAACTGGCAACTCACCCTGGAGTAATCCGATTCGCTGTGATAGAAAACAATAATACCAATAAGAAAGTGATGTAAATCAATAATAAATTCAAAACCCATGTATCAAATATCAACTGATAAGAATTAATAGAGTCAATATGACTTAACCAAACATGTGTATTAAGTGTCAGCTGATTAGATTTTATAAAATGCGGTGAATCGGACCAGTCCAGAGTCCAGCTGAGTTGCCAGTTACTTATTCTCTGGACGGAATAGTACAAGAAAGATGGTGTTAAAGAGATGTGTATTTGTAATATGTAAATAAAAGATACATAAATTTATGTCTACCATCCGTATATTTTGAAATCCAACCCCATATCCCGCGTGTATAGTACACCCGAGTTTTAAATTATTTATACACTCGTATCCCCTTGAACCGGGTTCACTGCGATAAATAAAAAATAAAAAAAGTTCGAATTGAGAATGAATATCTTCACAATATAAGAGACGTATCTGACAGCTTTGGAATTATATCACACGTATTTCTGACGAAGATATAATCGCCAAAAACGGTCGAATACAAACTCTTTCATTCTCATTCATACCTTTTAACCCCCTCTCCCCCTCTTCCCCCTCTCCCCCTCCTCCTCCCTACTCCCCTCTACTCAAGCGTTCAAAAACAACTCCCAGCGAGTGGTAAAGGCAGTTCCCCCGAGGCACTAAACCCCCCATTTTCCCTTAAAAAAAAAGAAGATACATCACTGAAAAAAAGAGAGAAAAAAAGGTTTCTTTTACATATTCCATCATGTCAACAACGAGTGATCTAATGTCCCTTGGTACCTTGGTGTGTGACGTCATATATTTTTTGTGTATGTTGAGTGGGAAGAGAAAAGAGGAGGAAGGGGTAGACGGAGGAAAAGAGAGGTGAAGAATAAAGAGAGGGGGAGAGGGAAGAGAGAAAAGAGAGAGGGGGGGAAGAGAGGTGAAGAATAAAGAGAGGGGGAGAGGGAAGAGAGAAAAGAGAGAGGGGGGAAAGAGAGATAAAGAATATGGAAAGAAGGAAGAGAGACGGGACAGAGGGGGAAGAAGGTGAGAAGAAAGA
>NC_051388.1:4227317-4231707 GCF_015228065.2 Penaeus monodon
ATGTATATATGTATATATGTATATATGTATATATGTATATATGTATATATGTATATATGTATATATGTATATAGATGTATATATGTATATAGATATATAGATGTATATATGTATATAGATGTATAGATGTATAGATGTATAGATGTATATATATACATATATATATGTATGTGTGTGTGTGTGTGTGTGTGTGTGTGTGTGTGTGTGTGTGTGTGTGTGTGTGTGTGTGTGTGTGTGTGTGTGTGTGTGTGTGTGACCGACCGACCGACCGACCGACCGACCGACCGACCGACCGACCGACCGACCGACCGACCGACCGACCGACCGACCGACCGACCGACCGACCGACCGACCGACCGACCGACCGACCGACCGACCGACCGACTACGAGCATGAGCGACTGACAGAGTAGGAGAGTGAGTGAGTGAGTGTACATACACAACCATACAACCCAATGACGTTAACCTTCCCTCGTAAAAAAAAATAAAAAAAAAAAAAAACTCAGATACACAAAAAAAATACTTTATTTATAAAGTATTTTACTTAGTTAATATACAAGAAGAATGGCTCCATCGACATTCGAGAGAGAGAAAAAAAAATTGCAATAAACAGATGAAGAAATGTAAAATAAATACGGCACTAAATAAACAGATAAATAAGGTAAAAAAAAAAGAAGAAATTAAATAAATCAACAGATCAAGAAATGTAAAGGAAATAGTGGAAAAAAAGAAAGGAAAAAACAAATAATAATAATTTAAAATATGGCAAAAAAATAAAATAAAAACAATTGCCATCCGGAAAGCGCACGGGGACGTTTCAGACCTCGCAGGTGAAAAAAAGAAAAGAAAAATAGCAATAAACAGATCAAGAAATGCAAAGCAAATAGGGGGAAAGGGAAAGCAAAAAAAGGCAAAGACTAAAAACCAAAAACAATTGACATCCGAAAAGCGCACGGGGATGTTTCAGACCTCGCAGGTGAGGTTAAAGCAGACGAGTTATTCACAACTCCTGGTCCTCCTCTGTCCTCCTTCGCTCTCCTCTCTCTTCTCCTTCTCTTCTCTTTCCCTTCGTTTCGTTCATTTCTCCTTATTTTTCTTCGCTTTCTCTTGGTTTTCGTTCATTTCTCTTTATATTCGTTCCTTTCGCTTCATCCTTCTCTCTCCTTCCTCCTCCTCCTCCTTCTCCTTTCTCCTCTTTCTTCCTTCTCCTTTCTCCTCTTTCTTCCTTCTCCTTCCTCCTCCTCCTCCTCCCTCTTCCCCTCCTCCTCCTCCCTCTTCCCCTCCTCCTCCTCCCCCCTTCCCTTCCCCCCCTTCCCCTTCCCCCCCTTCCCCCTCCTCCTCCTCCCCCCTTCCCCCTCCCCCCTTCCCTTTCCCCTCCTCCCCCCCCCATCCCTATTACCAGTTCACGACCCAGCTTCTTAAAAGAAAAAAAATATGAATAAATAACTTGAGGATTAACTTAAGGAGCACAGAGAGCTCGGCGACGGGGGGGGGGGGGAGGGAGAAAGAGCTTAAGTCGAAAAAATAGATAAAAACGATAGATGGAAAACTTTTGGTTAATGTAAGCGATAACTGAGTCATAATTATAGGTAATGATTATGTGTAATTCTTAAATGATAATTGATAAATGGCTAATGATTTTGGTAAGTAACGAATGATAATTGAGGAATAATTTTGGTATTCGATAAATGAATGATAATGATAAGAAGGATAACTGAGAAGTGAATAATAATAATATTGAAATAAGGAAGTAAAATTTTTGAATTTGATATACGTTAAGAAGGATACAAAGGCCGCGGTGGCCGAGTGGTTAGAGCGTCGGACTCAAGACTGTCACGACGGCAATCTGAGTTCGAGGGTTCGAGTCACCGACCACCGCGTTGTTCCCTTGGGCAAGGAACTTCACCTTGATTGCCTACCTAGCCACTGGGTGGCCAAGCCAGCCCAAGTCAAGTGCTGGTCCTAAGCCCGGATAAGATAGAGAGAATGATTACCTAAAAAGGTACCACCGGCACTCTCCGTGGAAAGGGACTGGGGACCCTACCACGTACTCACTCCAAGAGCATCACAACATGAAAACTACAATTAAGTATCATGCTGTGAACACGGCGGCTCAGACATGAACCTACCGTTAAAAGAAGAAGATATCTTTTTTTTTTGTGGGGCCGCGGTGGCCGAATGGTTAGAGCGTCGGACTCAAGACTGTCACGACGGCAATCTGAGTTCGAGGGTTCGAGTCACCGACCGCCGCGTTGTTTCCCTTAGGCAAGGAACTTCACCTCGATTGCCTGCCTAGCCACTGGGGGACCAAGTCAGCCCAAGTCAGTGCCGGGTAAATAGAGATGGTGACTCGGGGGAAAAAAAAAAAAAAAAAAAAAAAAAAAAAAAAAAAAAAAAAAAAACACCGGGCGGAGGGCAATGGCAAACCACCGCTCTAAATTGCCAAGAAAGTCATGGAAGCCCATGATCGTCAAGGCCGCGGTGGCCGAATGGTTAGAGCGTCGGACTCAAGACTGTCACGACGGCAATCTGAGTTCGAGGGTTCGGGTCGCCGACCGCCGCGTTGTTTCCCTTGGGCAAGGAACTTCACCTCGATTGCCTACCTAGCCACTGGGTGGCCAAGCCAGCCCAAGTCAAGTGCTGGTCCTAAGCCCGGATAAGATAGAGAGAATGATTACCTAAAAAGGTAACACCGGCACTCTCCGTGGAAAGGAACTGGGGACCCTACCACGTACTCACTCCAAGAGCATCACAACGTGAAAACTGCAATTGAGTATCATGCTGTGACCACGGCGGCTCAGACATGAACCTACCGTTAAATGATGATGAAGAAGGATACGAAGTAAAAAAAAATTAACATATGCAAAAAAAGGCAAATAAAGTACAAGAAAACCGAAAAAAAATATCTATCGACTTCTTTTATCTCATCAGTAAAGAAGAAGAAGAAGAAGAAGAAGAAAAAAAAATAAGAAGAAGAAGCAGGAGAAGAAAAGAAGAGGAAGTAAACAAAAGGAAAAAAAAACAAAGAAAAAGAAAAATAATAATAAGAAGAAGAAGAAGAAAGAAAAAAAGATAAAGACAAAACTAAAGAAAAAAAAACAAAGAAAAAGAAAAATAATAAGAAGAAGAAGAGAGAAAAAAAGATAAAGACAAAAAAAAGAAAAAAAAACAAAGTAAAAGAAAAAAAATAAAGAAAAAGAAGAAGATGATGATGATGATGAAGAAGAAGAAGAAGACGAAGACGAAGACGATTGAAAGGAAAAATTCCCAATTTTGGATATCTTGCCTGAAAGTCGCCGCCAGGCGTCTTCGGGGCTGATTGCGTCACGCGAGGATCTGCTAATGACAAAATAATCTTTTTTTCTTTTCCATTTCTCACTCTATCTCTTTTTATCAGTTTTTTTGTCTGTTGGTCTGTTTGTCTCTGTCTCTGTCTCTGTCTCTGTCTCTGTCTCTGTCTCTGTCTCTGTCTCTGTCTCTGTCTCTGTCTCTGTCTCTGTTTCTCTGTTTCTCTGTTTCTCTGTTTCTCTGTTTCTCTGTCTCTGTCTCTGTCTCTGTCTCTGTCTCTCTCTCTCTTTCTATTTCTTTCCCTTCCTCCTTCCCTCACCCTTTCCCTCCTCTCTCTCCTCTCCCTCCCTCCTTCTCTCCCTCCTTCTCTCCCTCCTTCTCTCCCTCCCTCCCTCCCTCCCTCCCTCCTTCTCTCCTTTCATTAGAGATGAACTTCCTCCGTCGGCGCAAAACGTCCTTTCAGCCGGAGTTACGACTGAACCGAAGGCGACAGCTATTTTTGCCGAAGGAAATTTCATTCTCAGCTCGTTGCTTTTTCTCCTTGCGTTAGTCAGTACTGGAAACGACGGCGGGGGGAAAGGGAATTTATGTTTTATATATATATGTATATATATATATATATATATATATATATATATATATAAATATATAAATATAAATATATATATATTATATATATATATATATATATATATATATATATATATATATATGCATGTATGTTGTATATCTTCTTCTTTTAACGGTAGGTTCATGTCTGAGCCGCCGTGGTCACAGCATGATACTTAGTTTTTTTCATGTTGTGATGCTCTTGGAGTGAGTACGTGGTAGGGTCCCCAGTTCCTTTCCACGGAGAGTGCCGGTGGTACCTTTTTAGGTAATCATTCTCTCTATTTATCCGGGCTTGGGACCAGCACTTGACTTGGGCTGGCTTTGGCCACCCAGTGGCTAGGTAGGCAATCAAGGTGAAGTTCCTTGCCCAAGGGAACAACGCGGTGGTCGGTGACTCGAACCCTCGAATTCAGATTGCCGTCGTGACAGTCTTGAGCCCGACGCACCAACCATTCGGCCACCGCGGCCTTGACGATCATGAGCTTCCATGA
>NC_051388.1:4231807-4234307 GCF_015228065.2 Penaeus monodon
ACACAAAACCCCACACACACACACACACACCACCCACACCTATTCACACACTCCTCACCCCCCCCCCATACACTGTACATGCGACGTGTTTGCGTGGCACTCAGGCACTCCAACGCAAACTATATTTCCGAAAGCTGATATCAACACAACTGCCTGACCTGATTATATCTCATTTCCCTGCGAGGCAATTTAATCAGGATTTCACTAATCATCTGAAACTGACTCTGTTCGTTAATTAATCTATTTAAAGTCTTCATATTCAGTATTACTCATCCGCCTGTTCAACGGAGGAAGGTTGGAATGACAGCAACATTTTCAGGGAGGAGGATGAAGGCAAAGCGACGCGAGGACAGGGGAGACTTAGCTATTTTCTGTGTCATGAACTCTGAAAATGGGAACTGAAAAGTGGACGACTGGGGGGAAGGAAAACGGGAAATTGTGATATTAGGAAAATGAGAGAGAGAGGGCGAGAGGGAGCAGGGTTGAAGGAGAGAGGGAGAGAGAGAGAGAGGGAGAGGGGGGAGGGAGAGAGAGAGGGAGAGGAGGGAGGGAGAGAGAGAAAGAAAGAAAGAGAGAGAGAGAGGGAGAGAGAGAAACACAAAAACACACATACGCCACACACACACACAATAAAACAAAATACCACCGACAAAAGAGATCTGTAGCGAAGGATGGCGTGTGTGTGTGTGTGTGTGTGTGTGGTGGGGTGCTGCGTGTGTGTGTTGTGCAACGTGTGTGCGTGCGTGTGTGTTACGCGCGCACGGTTTTTGTGTGTGTGTGTGTGTGTGTGTGTGTGTGTGTGTGTGTGTGTGTGTGTGTGTGTGTGTGTGTGTGTGTGTGTGTGTGTGTGTGTGTGTGTGGAGATAACGTACCTAAAATCACAACAGAAGGCAAACAGCCTGTTATTTCACAATTAGAGCAAACCGCGAGGAAAGCTGTGGCCACTCGCTAAGCTTGTTTCTCATTACCTTTCCCAAACAATTTATTCCCCACAACAGTCTGGTGTTGTTTGTTGTTCCTGATTACTACTTTTTACGTTTGTTGTTTGTTTGTTTTGGGTTTGGGCCGTAGGTGTTTTGTGTGTGGTGATGTGAAGGATGAATGAGTGAATAGGAGTGATGAGGAGTGATACTGAATAGGATGAGGGTGAAGGAATGAGTGAGTGAATGAAGGAATGAGTGAGTGAGTGAGGAGTGAGTTAGTGAACGAATTAATGAATGAGTGAGTAAATGAATGAATGAATGGGTGAGTGAGTGAATGAATGAATGAATAAGTGAGTGAGTGAGTGAGTGAGTGAGTGAGTGAGTGAGTGAGTGAGTGAGTGAGTTAAACTACGTGTAGACGTCCAACGCATTTCAATCACTCTTCAGCCATTCTTCCCCTTAAACAATTAACAAGAAGATGATCTAACTCCTTCATTTTTTTTGTCAATTCTTTACCGACAATCTACCGCTAAATGAGATTCCCCCCCCCCCCCCACCCCTTTCTCTTTGTACTGAAAAGTAAAATGAAGTTTGTGATGTGAAAATCCATATAGGATTTTTATATGTGTACAGAACGCAAGTTTGGTTACAAATATTGGCTTCATCACGATATTAAATTTAAGGAAGTAATCCATTTAGGTTTTGGAAACTTGTGCTGCAATATCAAAAAAAGGAAAAAGAAAAAAAGGGAAAATAGTAGAAAGTGAAAGAGAAAGAGAGAAAGAGAGAGAGAGAGGGGGGGGAGACCGAGAGAGAGAGAGAGGAGACAGAGAGAGAGAGAGAGAAGAGAGAGAGAGAGAGAGATAGAGAGAGAGAAGAGATAGAGAGAGAGAAGAGATAGAGAGAGAGAAGAGATAGAGATAGAGAAGAGATAGAGAGAGAGAAGAGATAGAGGGAGATAGATAGATAGAGGGAGATAGATAGATAGAGGGAGATAGATATATATAGAGAGAAGAGTAGAGAGAGAGAAGAGTAGAGAGAGAGAAGAGTAGAGAGAGAGAAGAGTAGAGAGAGAGAGAAGTAAGAAGAGAGAAGAGTAGAGAGAGAAAGAGATAGAGGGAGATAGATAGATAGAGGAGAGAGAGGAGAGAGTAAGAGAGACAGAAACAGAGAGAGACAGAGAGAAAGACTTAAAGAAAGAAGAGAGATAAAGAAAGAAAGAGACAGAGAGACAAGAAAAAAAGAGAAAGAGAAATAGATATAGACAGAGAAAAGCGAAAGAGAAAGAGAAAGAGAAAAAGGAGAGATACAAACGCACACTTTTCCCAAAAATCATGGAACTTCTCCCTGAATAAATTGCTCCATTGGCAAAGTACGTTTCGCAAAGAGAAATATATTTACTTTACTCAAAAACATCTTCATTGAATTTGCAGTTTATTTGATATAGAAAATAGAGCGATATTTGAACGGGGTGCATTTTGCTGTTGGACACATGCCTGTACCCTCGCTGTATTGCAACCTATTTTTTTTCTCCTCTCTGGAAATGAGTATTATTTTTACATAAATAAATCTTTATA
>NC_051388.1:4239307-4242457 GCF_015228065.2 Penaeus monodon
ACAAAAAATATTTAATAATAATTAATAAATAAATTATTAGTTAATGATGGTAGCAAAGAGCCTTTTGAAACACCAAAATTGCAACAATAACAGTCACTGGAGGTCATATGCAATCCACGTGATTCGTTGCATATTTATAACTGTCGGTACGAATAAGAATCAGTTAATTAGCTTTGTATATTTTCTAACATCAGTTCATGTTGATGTTGATGTTTTTGGCTTGTGTTTTGATCTAAATTGCAAACCTGTATGAGCTGTAGTCGGAAAATGGGTTAAGTTGCAAGTTTTTTCTTCTTCTTCTTTTTGCCATTTACTCCGTAATTAGGACATAGAAATAATCCTCTAAAAATAATAATAATAAAAAAACAGGCACCATTATTTAAAAAACTGGTCACCCATGTTTTCCTGTGGTAAGGGACCAGCACCTGACCGCTGATGGAAATTTGCTACCTGGCAACCCAAGCGCCGCGCAATGAACATGTTCTGAACATGATTTTTGCAACGTTTTGTATTCCTATTTTTCATTTAGGGAAGAAACACAAAGACATTAGTTGCCTCTTTCGAATAATTATTTGAATTGAATATTACGTAATACTCTTAATCTGTTTACATAAGGATTTAATTATATCAAAACAATACTTATTTTCAGAAAGAGATTTAAAAAAAAATGAAAAAAGAAGAAACAGTGATATCAGGTAGTTATTTTCAAGCAAATATTATCTTGTATTACCTAACACTTAACCTGTTTCTATAAAGATTTATTTATGTAAAAATAATACTCATTTCCAGAGAGAAAAAAAATAGGTTGCAATACAGCGAGGGTACAGGCATGTGTCCAACAGCAAAATGCACCCCGTTCAAATATCGCTCTATTTTCTATATCAAATAAACTGCAAATTCAATGAAGATGTTTTTTGAGCAAAGTAAATATATTTCTCTTTGCGAAACGTACTTTGCCAATGGAGCAATTTATTCAGGGAGAAGTTTCATGATTTTTGGGAAAAGTGTGCGTTTGTGTCTCTCCTTTTTCTCTTTCTCTTTCTCTTTCGCTTTTTCTCTGTCTTTATCTATTTCTCTTTCTCTTTTTTTCTGTCTCTCTGTCTCTTTCTTTCTTTATCTCTCTTTCTTTCTTTAAGTCTTTCTCTCTGTCTCTGTCTGTTTCTGTCTCTCTTACTCTCTCCCTCTATCTATCTATCTCCCTCTATCTCTTCTCTCTCTCTACTCTTCTCTCTCTCTACTCTTCTCTCTCTCTACTCTTCTCTCTCTCTACTCTTCTCTCTCTCTACTCTTCTCTCTATATATATCTATCTCCCTCTATCTATCTATCTCCCTCTATCTATCTATCTCCCTCTATCTATCTATCTCCCTCTATCTATCTATCTCCCTCTATCTATCTATCTCCCTCTATCTATCTACTCTCTCTCTCTCTCTCTTCTCTCTCTCTCTCTCTGTCTCCCTCTCTCTCTCTCTCGGTCTCCCCCCCCTCTCTCTCTCTCTTTCTCTCTCTCTCTTTCACTTTCTATTATTTACCATTTTTTTCTTTTTCCTTTTTTTGATATTGCAGCACAAGTTTCCAAAACCTAAATGGATTACTTCCTTAAATTTAATATCGTGATGAAGCCAATATTTGTAACCAAACTTGCGTTCTGTACACATATAAAAATCCTATAATGGATTTTCACATCACAAACTTCATTTTACTTTTCAGTACAAAGAGAAAGGGGTGGGGGGGGGGGGGGTCTCATTTAGCGGTAGATTGTCGGTAAAGAATTGACAAAAAAAAAAAATGAAGGAGTTAGTTCATCTTCTTGTTAATTGTTTAAGGGGAAGAATGGCTGAAGAGTGATTGAAATGCGTTGGACGTCTACACGTAGTTTAACTCACTCACTCACTCACTCACTCACTCACTCACTCACTCACTCACTCACTCACTCACTCACTCACTCACTCACTTATTCATTCATTCATTTATTTACTCACTCACCCATTCATTCATTTATTTACTCACTCATTCATTAATTCGTTCACTAACTCACTCCTCACTCACTCACTTACTCATTCCTTCATTCACTCACTCATTCCTTCACCCCTTCACTCCTTATTCATGTATTCACTCACTCACTCACTCCTGATTCACTCATTCATTCCTTCATTCATTCACTCACACACACACACCTACGGACCAACCAACAAACAAACAAACAAACGTAAAAAGTAGTAATCAGGAACAACAAATAACACCAGACTGTTGTGGGGAATAAATTGTTTGGGAAAGGTAATGAGAAACAAGCTTAGCGAGTGGCCACAGCTTTCCTCGCGGTTTGCTCTAATTGTGAAATAACAGGCTGTTTGCCTTCTGTTGTGATTTTAGGTACGTTATCTCCACACACACACACACACACACACACACACACACACACACACACACACACACACACACACACACACACACACACACACACACACACACACACACACGTGCGCGCGTACACACACGCACGCACACACGTGCACACACACACACACGCACGCACGCACGCACACACACACACACACACACACACACACGCCATCCTTCGCTACAGATCTCTTTTGTCGGTGGTATTTTGTTTTATTGTGTGTGTGTGTGGCGTATGTGTGTTTTTGTGTTTCTCTCTCTCCCTCTCTCTCTCTCTTTCTTTCTTTCTCTCTCTCTCCCTCCCCCCTCTCCCTCTCTCTCTCTCTCCCTCTCTCCTTCATACCGACTGCTCCAGTCTCGCCCTTCTCTCTCGCTTTCCTATATCACAATTCTCCCGTTTTCCTTCCTCCCACCTTCCACTTTTCACGTTCATTTCAGAGTTCATGACACAGAAAATAGCTAAGTCTCCCCTGTCCTCGCGTCGCTTTGCCTTCATCCTCCTCCCTGAAAATGTTGCTGTCATTCCAACCTTCCTCCGTTGAACAGCGTGGTAATACTGAATTGAGACTTAAATAGATTATTACGAACAGTCAGTTCAGATGATCATGAAATCCTGATTAAATTGCCTCGCAGGGATGGATATATCAGGTGAGTTGTGTGTAGTGATAAGTGCGTGATGTGGTGCATGTGCATGTGTGTGTGTGGTATTATAGGTGTGTGTGTGTGTGTGTGTGTGTGTGGTGTGTGGGGGT
>NC_051388.1:4250057-4258236 GCF_015228065.2 Penaeus monodon
AAAGTAAAAAGGTTTTTTTATTACCCTGATAAGTTTCCGAAAAAAAATTTTTCTTCTTTATATAATTAAATTTTTAAAATATCGTTGGTTTTAAAAAAGAGTATTTTTTTCTACACGATTTTTTGGGAAATTTTTTGGGTTAAACGGGAAAGGGAAAACCCTTTAGGGAATTTGGGCCGGCGTTTTGTTCCACAAATGAATAGCTGCAATTCTTAAAAATTAAAAAACGCTGTTTTCTATAAACAGCTAGTTGGCAGCTGGAAGAAATAAAATATGAAAATTTCACAAGAGCTTTGAAAACTACTCGTTACTTAAATATCTGAAGCAGCTAATTGAACAAATAAATTTAAATTTTAAAATTTTCGTCAAACCCAAACTGATTTGGCGGGGTTTGGAAAAAATTGGGGAGTGCTGACCTTTTTCAGTTTTTTGCAAATAGTATCGTAGGATTTAGAATTATAGTTTTGCTTTTCAAACATTTCAAAACTACGTTCAGCGAAAAGAAAATGAAATTTTGTTTACTGAAATACTATTTTGCTTTGTATGAATTACTAACTGGAAAAACACTCACATTTTTACAGATTTTTTAGTTACCTTTTTACTTTTAAAGAACAGTAGTAAGTAAGAAAAAAAAGAAAAAAATTTTGGGGGAAAAAAAATTCTGGTTAGCACACGAGGGGAGGTTTCCCCCCAGAATTACAGAGTTTCCCGGAGTCCCCAGGGGTTCTTTGGGAAACGGGCCATAGGCTGATTGTGGCTACCCTATGGTCCTCTTCAAAACCCCCTGCCCCTCCAGTAGCCCCCTCTAAGGTGTTTAAATTTGGGACGGGACTGAGGGAGGAGAAGTTTTGCCACAGGGGTAATATAAAGGGTTTTCAGCCCTTTTGATTTTTGCCGATAATTTTGCTATCCTATCTGAGCCCCCCTGGACACTGGTGGGGCTCTTGATCCCTTTAGCAATGAAGCAAAGCCCTTGGGCATGGGGGTCCCTGGACCAAGCCCAAAAGTTTTCAGGACTTTGGGGGCCCCCATTGGGGGGAAATTTTTTTAGTCGACCCAATGTATGGGGCGAGGATTTTGAAGTTCAGAGAGTTTTACAAGCCTTGGAAACGTGGGTCCAAATCTCGGGCTGTCGGGGCCCCAAGAATTCAAAGAGGGGGAATTGGTCTGGAACGGGAGCCATAAAACTAAATCAAAAAGAGCTTTGGAGATGTCGGTACCATGCAAAAGGGAAACCAATTTACTTTGTCTTCAACCCTTTTGATACTGCCTTTTTTACTCTATGGAAGCAAAAAACCGGGACTCACCCTAGTCCTTTTGGAGCCCTTTTGATGCCTTTTGTAACAAGTCTCTTCGGGGGGATCATGGGGGTACATTTGGGCAGGACCCGTGCCCAATAGGGGTTTACACCGGGGAGACTGGCAGGGGACCTTTTTATTTGAAAACCGAGATCCCCAAACTCAGGCTATATGGGCACCTAGCTCTTTTTTCCTGTGGATTACCCGGCCGATCGGTTGTTTTACGGCAAAAAAACCCGGGGTGGAGGGGCCTTTGGACAAACCCCCGGAGATCATGGTTTTGGGCAATTTGGGGACGAGACCGGGGGGCGCGGGGAAATTTAGAAGGGGCCGGGGGCCCCCGCCTGGGGGGCCCTCGCTCGAGGGTCCTCGTGGCTGGAAGGGAAGGGTGGTTTGGGCCCCCATCCCGGCCCCCGTCCCGGGTACAGGCACTGAGACATCGCTTGCACCAAGCTAATTGTTGGAGGGTCAAACCTGGTACAACTGTTTCAAAATACTCACCCAAAAACTTTCACAAACCCAAAAACATGTTTCTGGATGTTTCCTTTCCACCCCGCTGGGGGAAAACTCCCACCCTCTGTGGGGGAGGGCTTAGATTTTCAGTTTTTCGGGGCTTGGTGGGCGGGGCAAAAGGTCATTTCCCAAAGGGAAATGGCCTTAAACCCTTTCCTCAGAAAAAATTCCCGATGAACGTTCCTTTTTCCCCTTTCCCCGAAATGTCCAAGTCCTATTTCAACAGGGAAAGCGAGGAAAGACTTAAATTTCCCATTCGTCCGACCCTTTTGCCCAAAATTCAGGGGGCCTCAATGTCCCCGGGGAAATTTTAAATTCTGCCTTGCCTTGGGGCGTATGTCTATGGACTCCTGAGCTGCTTGGAGTTTTTACATGGTGAAGAGCTCCCACACAGCAACGGGGGCCCGTCAGGCTTTTCGGGTTCTGGGGAACGTTTCAGAGACTCCCATGGTAAAACCCACGGGCACACTCCTCCTCCCCTTAGTCATCCACCTTTGGGGGCCCCACGGGAGGGACGGGGAGTTTTGAAGTGGACCCCCGGGGTTACCCCCAAAAACCGCCTATGGCCGGTGCCACAAAAACTGGGCACCTGGAAAACCCCTTGCAGTTCGGGAAAGGGATCCTCCATCACGTCCTAACAAAAAATGTGGTCGTCTCCTATACCTTTTATCCTGCCCCAAGGGGGGTCCGCGTGGGGGTTTTGGAGCGCGGGTACCGGGAAAGCCGAGACCCTCATTTTTGGGACCAAAGAAAAGTCCCGGAAAAGGGAGGTTTTTCTCGCTGTGAAAATAAAATCCCATCCGGGGGGACCGACAGACATCCCATAGCCGCTCTGTCACCCCCGGATCCCCCCTTTAAAGTCCCCCAGAACAATGTGAATATCTCGCCGGGGGCAAAAATGTCTGCCCCCGAAAGCGAGTTTAGGGATAGAACGCCTCTTTCAAAATCAAATTTTAAAAAAATCGGTAGGGGCGTATAAGGGAATAAAAGACATGAAGCCAAAAGCATGCTTTAGGGCTTTAATGCCATTTAATTTCGCTCCTCAGCTGGTGTCACCTCAATACCGAGGGGTTTAAGTTGGGGGGGATGGCTATGGCTACACCCTGGAGGGGGTGACCCCCTCACTGGGCCCGACCCGTAGTAGGGGTACCCCTCAACACTGATCGTGCCCGCTACCGGTTTCTCACCTCTGAGAGGCAGAGTCCTAATTTTCCCCCGATAGCGGAGGGGAACCGCTCATCCTTTCCCAAGGACCCAAAGTTCCAAGCGGGCACACCCCACACACAAAACACACACACACCCACACACACCAAAACACACACACACACACACACACAAAAACACACACACACACCACACACACACACGCACGCACACACACGCCCCACACACACACCCCCATGTTTGGGGGGTTTTTGTGTGGTTGCACACATATATACATTATATTTGTGTGTAAATATATTATATATATTATATATATAATAAAAAATATGTACCTATCTATCTATCTATCTAAACATCTATAAAAATATACACAAGGAAAATAGATTTAAAAATTATATACTATAATATATATATATATATTTATTAATTTTTATTATAAAATATAATATTATGTATATATGAAGGGAAAATATATACACACAAACACCACACACACAACCCACACACAAACCCCCCAAACACACACACAAATATATATATATATATATATATTTTATATATATAAAATATATTTTTTTTTTTTTTAATAATAATAAAAATTTTTTTTTTTTTTATTTTTTTTTTTCAAGTGCCCTGTCCCACAAGGCGTTGGGGATCATGGATTTCCATGATTTTTCTTGGCCCAAATTTTTAGCGGTGGTTTTTCCGTTTTTCCCTTCCCTCCCGGGTTTTTTTTTCGAGTCACCCCTTTCCCATCTACCCCTTTTAGCGGTTTCCCCCGGAAAGCGGCCCGGAGGGAAAACCCAGGTGGGAAATTCCCTTTCCCAAGGGAAAAAACGCACCGGCCGGGGACCCCGAACCCTCGAACTCCCAAATTCCGTCGTGACAAATCGAGCCCGATGCCCTTTTAAACCCCTCAGCCCCCGCGGGGCCCCAAAATATATTTTAAAATATATATATAATTATATATAGTACACATAAAAATTATATATATTTTAGAATATTATATATATTATATATATTATTTTAAAATCTAAAAACAAATATTTTTTATATAATAATTAAAATAAAATATCATTTATAATATTTATAGTTTTTTATATATTACATACATATTTTTTTTATATATATAAAAAAAATATTATATATATAAAATTTAATAATATTCTTTTTTATTTACAAAACTATACAATGTATGTAGTTGGTTTTTTTTTTTTTTTCTTAACGGTAGGTTCCTGGTTTTTAGCCGCCGTTTTGGGCCCCAGCATGATACTTTTAAGGGGAGGGGTTTTTTGTTGTAATTCTTTACACACACACCCCACACAACACACACCCACTAACCACAAACAAAACACACACACACACACACACACACACAAAACTCACACAACCACACACACACACACACCCCAAAACACACACAAAAACACAACACCACTAAAACACACACACACACACACACACACACCCACACACACAACACACAAAAACACACCCCCACACACACCCCACAACGTAAGGTCCCCATGAGTTTCTCTAATACAGTGGTTGCAAGGGGGAGTTATGTTTTTATGATGGCTGATCTTTACTGATGGGGTTACCAAAACAAAAGGGGAAAACACAGGCGATTTTTTGGGTAAAGCGGTGGCGTTTGGGGGCAGTGTCCCGTCGACCCGCCCGAGGTTTAGGAAAAGGGGGGGGCCTTCAAAAACGTAGGGCGCTGACCCGAACTGTTTGTTCAGGGAGGTCAAAAATAACGTCCTCGCCCTCGCCCAGTCAGTGGGTTTCCCAAAATTTGGGCTTTGGGTAGTTTTTTTGGTAACAGAAATAACTTATGTATATTTCCCCTATTGCGAAATAAATGAATTTGCATCATGTTTTGAGTCACTCTCACGATGACAAAAACCCCGGGGAAAAAAAGAAAACGTCCCGGAAATATGACAAACAACAAAACCCCATTAATGAAAAAAGGTTTTTTAGTGGGCTTTTTTTCCGTGCGATGAAATGGTGAGTGAGTGAGTAAATGTGTGTGTTTTGAGAGCAACAGTGAGCGTGAATGAGAGTGAAAGTGACCTCACACAAAAATTACCAAACATTAAGATTTAAAATTCAATATAAAAAAAAATGGAAAAAATTAGCCAGACACTATATAAAAAATTTTTTCCAAATACCCCAAGAGTTCAACATTTAATGATATGAAAAAGAATGTATTGCATTAAAGAATGGGGAAAATGAAAAAAAAATTTGCAAGCTTTTTTGCCAAACAAATCCCTTTTTGGGGTCAGAAAAACTGAACTGCCCAGGTAGCCCCTGTTAGCTAAAAAAGGGTTTGGGTTCATCGATGGGGGGATCCTATACCCAAAAGGCCGTACACGGGAGTGAAAACCAAAACCAGGAAAATCTATAAAAAAATCTAAATCTTTTCTGCATATTTGTGATGGGGGGCTCGTGACATTCCCTCGGGTATCTATTTCACAAAACACACGATTACTTGGGATATGCCCAAAAAAATGCAAGCGACTTCAAAAGTTAAAATTTGTTGCAGTTGAAACAACACAAAAAATTTTAATACCGAGAAAATTAATTTAAATACTTCCCTAACGAAAGGGTAATTTATGTTTGTTGGCCACATATGCGATCACATGGTAATGCGATCTGAGGTCAAAAAAATGTATGAGAACGTGCTATTTGCTGTCCCCTTTGGGATTTTTACCCAAAAAAACCAAAAGGCTGAAAAACATTTATGGGAAAAAAAAAGAAAGGGAAAAGGGAAAAAAGAAAGGGCCCCAAAACGTTTTACTTCGTGTCTTCAGAGCAGTCGAGTGTTTTTTTTTTTTTTTTCGGGAAATTTTTTCGTTTTTTTGCTGCGAGCCGAAGGAAGCAGCGACCACCCCGCCACAGATATAATGGTGACCAGTAATGGTATTTAACGTACGTAGGACCCAAACACATGTAAGGAAAAAAAACAAATTTTGTTTTTGGTCCCTTTGGGGGTTTAAAGCAGTGGGGCGGGTCGGATGACCCGCTTTACGGTTTAAACCCCTTAGCACGGGGGCTTGACACGTCAAAAATTTGGGCACGAACTGTCGGGTCAGGGGGGGTAAATATAAACGTAAACTACGCCCTCGCGACCCCAATGGGGTTTCCAAAAATTTGGGGCTTTGGAGCCACGTGGGGGCTAAATTTGGGAACAGAAATAGCTTATGTATATGCCATACAAAAAAAAAAAAAACACACACACACACACACACACACACCCCCACACACACACAAATATAATTTTAATATATTTTATATATATAATTAATTATATATATGTGTATATATATATAATTTGTATATTTTATAATATAATATATATATATATATTTTATATTTTATAATATATATAAAAATATATATATTATGTAAAAATTTTAATTTTAATATTTATTTTATATAATATATATATATTATATATAATATATATTAATAATATAATAATTTAACACACCACACAAACACACACACACACAAACACACACACACCCCCACACCCCACATATATATATATATATATATATTATATATTTTATAAAAATAATATATATTGTGTGTGTGTGTGTGTGTGTGTGTGTGTGTGTGTGTGTGTGTGTGGGGGTTTGTGTGTGTGTGGGGGGTTTGGGTGTGGGGTCTGTGTGTGTGTGTGTGTGTGTATATATAAAGTATAAAATATTATTTTTATTATATATATATATATATATACAATATAATGGGGATATATAAAATAAAATTAAAAATACCTTTATTTTATATAATTTATAATATTATATATATATTATATTATTTTATATATATATATATACAAAATAATTTTATAAAATATAAATATTTCATATCTATCATTCCATAATAGAACCTCTAAAATTTAAAATATTATATATATATAATATAACCCTAAAATATATAATAAAAAAATAATATATTTTAAAATTAATTAAAAAACACCCACACACATAGACCCCATACACATACACATACACACAACCCCCACCAAAAACACAACCAAACCCTTTAAAACTTTTATTAAAATATATATAATATTATATTTTATAATAATAATATATATATAATATATAATATATTATATATATATATAATGCGTGTGCGTGTGTGCTGTGTTTTTATAATAGAGATTTTATATATATATATATATATATATTTTATATAGTATATATGTGTATATATGTAAAACTTATATATATATATATTATATAATATATAATATATTTTTAAATATTAATATTATAATTATAAATATATTTTATATATATAACCACACGCACACAAAAACCACACCACAACAATATATATATAATATTAATATTAATAATATAAAAATTATATATAATATATACAAACACAACACACACACACCACACACACAAAATATTAATAATATAAATATATATATATAAAAATTTTAAAATATCATCACATGGGGGGCCTAACGCGACGGGGGCCGCATGGCCGCATCCCCCCTTTTCGCTTCCAGCCAAGGGCCCCCCGAGGCGAGTCTTCAGGCAGGCACAGGCCATTCATATCAGTCCGGATTTGGAGCCCGGGACGAGGAGAGATTAAAAGAACAGGAAAAGAAAGGAAAAAAAGAAACATTTTTCTTTCCCAGGAGGAGGAGGAGAAGGAGGGGGAAGGGAAAGAGAGAGAAAAGAAAAGGAAAAAATAAAAAGCAGTTTCTTTTTTTTTTCTCTCTTTTTTTTCTTTTTTTCTTTTTTTTCTTTTTCTTTTTTCTTTTCTTTGTTCGCTTTGTCACTTGGGGAAAACTCGTTTTCTCAAAGTAATTGTCTGGTCTTCGCTTTCCCCTTCTCGAGGGATGGGGTTTTTCTTCATTAATTCAGACGAGGGATGAAGATAGTAGACAGATGATATGGGGGGATGACAGATGACTCATTAAATTGAAAACTGACAAAAAGACAGACACACTGACTGACTGATTGACTGAAAACTACAGACAGACAGACAGAGGCAGACTGACTCTGATTTTCTTGACAGCAGATGACATAACAGACAGACAGACAGAGACAGACTGAAGGGTGACTGACAATCGGTAAAAAAAACCTTTTTTTTTCCTTTTCCCCCCCCCCTTCCCGGGGGGGCAAAAAAAATTTTTTTTTCCCTGGAAAAAATTATTTTAAACCCCCCCCCCT
>NC_051388.1:4268336-4300836 GCF_015228065.2 Penaeus monodon
TATATTTTTTTTCTATATTATCTTTCGACACTGTGGTTCTCCCTCTCTCCCTTCTTCTTCTCCCTCCCTTCTCCCTCTCCCTCCCTTTCTTCTTCTTCTCCCTCTCTCCCTTCTTCTTCTTCTCCCTCTCTCCCTCTCTCCCTTCGTCCCCCAACCCCCCCCCCCCATCATGCCCCCCCCCCCCCATTTTCCCTCTCCCCTTTCTCCTTCCCCCCCTCTCTCACCCTTTCTTCACTCCTCTCCCTTCTCACCCCCCTCCCCCTTCAAAATTTTCCTTTCTTCCCTTCTTACCCTCAACCCTACCCCCCTTTCAAGTCCTCCCTCTCCCCCTCTCCCTCCACCCCCCTCCCCTCTTCATCACCCATCTCCTCTCCCTCCACCCCCTCCGCCACCACCCCCTCCCCGCTTCACCACCTCTCACCCCACCTCCTCTCCCTCCACCCCCTCCCCTCTTCACGCTCTTCCCCCCTCCCCCTCCCCTCCCCCACCCTCTCCCTCTCCCCCTCCCCTCTTCACGCTCTCCCTCCACCCCCTCCCCCTCCCCACCCTCTCTCCCTTCCCCCCTCCCCTCTTCACACTCTTCCCCCCCTTCACCCCCCCCCCCCCATACCTAAACAATCGTTCCGATATCAACACAGTGAGGGGAGCGGCGAGAGGGATTTCCCCGGAGGCTATTCTCCCCCGGGGGAGCGAGGTCTCCGTCGGCGTCGTGAGGGGGGAGGGAGGGAGGGAGGAAGGGAGGGGAGGAGGGGAAGGGAAGGGAAGGGAGGGGGAGGAGGGGAGAGAAGGGGAGAGGAGGGAGAGGGGGTAGGAGGATGGGAGGGGAAGGGAGGGGGAAGGGAGGAAGGGAAGTAGGGGGGTGGGGGGAAGGAAAGGGTCGGAGGGGAAGGTGAAGAGGCGAGGGGGTGAGGGGTGAGGGGAAGGAGGCGGGGAGAGGGAGCAGGAAACAGGGAGGAAGCAAGGAGGCAAGGAAGCTAACAAGGAAGGAAGGAGGGAGGAGGAAGAAAACAGATGATAAAGAAGGCAACAACGAGAGCAAACAGCACTCAGAACCCACCTCCCCCTCCTCTCCCCCTCCCCACCCCCCTCAACCCCCCTCTCCCTTCCTCTTCCCCCTCCCCTTCTTCCGCTTCTCCCCCTCCCTCTCCCCCTCCTCCCTTCACCTCACCTCTCCCCCACCCTAAGTTGTGAGTAATGTTGATGTTGCAGACGAATGCGCTGCTGCAACGGCGGAAGATGGATGGCTGAGAACACCCACTCCTTAAAAAGTTATTGACTGTGATGATGATAAAAAGAGAAAGAGAGTTTTGTGAAGTTTTACTCTCCTTCTCTGGGAACAGGAGGCTGAACGCAACACAAAGATAAACACACACCGTAGGTTTCGTCTATTCTCCTGTGGTCTCTCGTTCCTCTCTCTCTCTCTTTCTCTGTTTTTCTCTCTTTCTTTCTCTCTCTCTTTTCTTTCTTGCTCTCTCTGTCGTCTTTCCCTCTCTCTCTCTTTCTTTCTTTCGTTTTCTCTCTCTCTCGTCTCTCTCTCTCTCGTCTCTCTCTCTCTCTCTCTCTCTCTCTCTCTCTCTCTCGCTCTCTCTCTACCTCGCTCCCTCCCTCCCTTACTCAGTTCCTCCCTCCCTTCCTCCCCCCTTTCTCCCTCCCCTCTCCCTCCCTTTCCCCCTCTCCCTCCCTCCCTCCCTTTCCCCTCTCCCTCCCTCCCTCCCTTTCCCCCTCTCCCTCCCTCCCTCCCTTTCCCCTCTCCCTCCCTCCCTCCCTCCTTTTTTTCCTCCCCTCTCCCTCCCTCCCTCCCTTTTTCCTCCCCTCTCCCTCCCTCCCTCCCTTTTCCGCCCCTCTCCCTCCCTCCCTCCCTTTTGCCCTCTCCCTCCCTCCCTTTCCCCCTCTCCCTTCCTCCCTCCCTTTCCCCCTCTCACTCCCTCCCTCCCTCCCTTTCCCCCTCTCCCTCTCTCCCTCCGAGTTCTGAGATCTATCAATCATAGAGGCTCATCCCTCAGGGTAAGACAGAGCCTGAATGCATTTCCCCGTTATTGTTGGAAGTTCGTCTTCGTGGTTAAAAAAAGATTTTAAAAAAGGTAAAAAAAAGAAGATAAAAAAGGGTATATTGAAAATATTGATTTGCGAATAACCGAGAGCCAAGAGGTTGCATTATTGCGGTGATATATATTGTTTTTTTTATGTTTTGTTATGTGGTGTAGGGTTGACGAGGAAGAGGATATGGAGTGTATAGAGTCCGTTTAGTTTCAGAAATATATTTTTTTTGGGGGGGATGATTTAATCACTGGACACTCTGCATATTTTGATATTTTGATATTTCGGTAATCCTTTCATAATGAAGGATTATTTGCTCAAAATAATTAAAAGTTGAGGATAGGGACAATCGAAATGAGCTGGGTTTGGATGTACACACGCAGTCAAAGGCTCTCACATATGTAATTATATAGACATACATACATATAGACAAACACATACATACATATCTATCTGTCTATATCTTTACCTGTCTGCCTATATATACACACATATATACACATCCATATATATATATATATATATATATGACAAATATGTGTATATATATATATATAAATTCACACACACACACACACACACACACACACACACACACACACACACACACACACACACACACACACACACACACACACACACACACACACATATATATGCACACATATCGCCCAGCCCTTACTCCCCCGAATCGGCGCCAAGGACATCCGTTGCCCCGAATATGAAAGGACGTTCGGCAACTCCGGCAAGTGTGAAGTATTCGCCGTCCCTTCCGCCGCCGTCTGTTAACCTGGGAATATCTGCAACAACAGAGGCAGCGCATTGCAGTCCCGACTTCCGTGATAGAGCGTCAAATAGGAGCAGACTCTGTTGATAAGTTTTCGTGTTATATATATTTTTTTCTTTTTTTCTTCTTCTTTTTCTTTTTTGTTGTTGGTATTTCTCTTTTTCTTTTGCCTTTTTTTTCGTTTTTTTTTCTGTTTTTGGTTTTCGATTTTCCTTTTTTCTATATTTTTTCTTTTCCTTCTCCTTCTTATCATTATCATTATTTTAAAAAATCCTCTCTCTTTTGCTATATACCTACGTGTTTTTATTATAAAGACGGTGAGATACAGAGATAAAAGAGAAGAAAGAGATTATTAAATGCCAAGTAACAATTTTTTTCTTCTTTTCGCTTTTTCCATGTACGTATGTGTATTTTTATTCAGACGGGAGGGAGAATGTTCAAAGAGTGAAGGAAGAAATATTATATGAAAAGAGAGGGATATTAAATATAACGAATGAATATCGTCAGAGTGTATAGAACTTTAAAAAAAATATTTTTATGATGTACGTGTTTTTTATTATATATACCGGCGCTGAGATACGAAGATAGACGAGAGGAAAGAAGGTGAGGAAGGATAGAAGAGAAAAAAATATAGTTAAAATGCATAAAAAAGCTGTCAGTGTAACTGGCTTTTTTTCTCTCTCTCTTTACTATATGCGTACGCGTTTTTATGCAGGCGGCGAGGCAGGAAGATAAAAAAAGAAGGAAAATGTTAAACAAGTGAAAAAATGTTATATGATGAAGGGGAATATGAAAATAACGAAAGAAAATCATATCTTATCAAGTACGCATCTCTTCTCCACAAACAACTCACTCCAATCACGCTCAAGATCAACATCAATAACAAACAAATCCCTCTTTTTAAACAGACCTTTAGAAACCCACACGGAAACGCTTTAATACCCACACCACCACGTTTAAAATACCCCCACCCCCCATACCAGCGAGACACCAAGCATACCAGGAGCACGGGAAGCCCACACCAGCCATACCACACACACACACATACCCACACGACGTCCATTTTACCAAGGGACTATCAGACAACGAGACTGTAGCAAATGGCCAGTGTAGTGGTTTGCCTCTCTGTCTTCCCTTTCCCCTCCCTCCCTCCCTTTCCCCTCCCTCCCTCCCTCCTTCCCTTTCCCCTTCCCTCCTTCCCCTTACCCCTCCCTCCCTCCCTCCTTCTCTTTCTCCCTCCCTCCCTCCTTTGGCCAATGCCGGGGCCGAATTAGTATGGATTGCCTCCTCTAGTTTGTAGACACATCAGCTGCAGTTTGTCTCCGGCTTTGCTCTGTTTCCTTGTCTTGCCCCTTCCCTTCCATCCCTCCCCCTTCTCCCTCTCCCTCCCTCCCTCCCCCCGTGTTTCTGAGTCTCTCTCTCTCTCTCTCTCTCTCTCTCTCTCTCTCTCTCTCTCTCTCTCTCTCTCTCTCTCTCTCTCTCTCTCTCTCTCTCTCTCTCTCTCTCTCTCTCTCTCTCCCTCTCCCTTTCCCTCCCTTCCTTCCTTTCTCCCTCTCTCTCCCTTCCCTCCTTCGATCCCTGGCGAGGGAGTTGGTTGATGATGAAATATACACGTCGTCGATAGGAAGGGAAATGGGGTTACCTTATATCAGCTTGCCTACCTGCCTGTCTGTTTGTTTGTCTGTCCCTATCTGTCTGTCTGCCTGTCCCTATCTGTACTGTCTGCCTGTCTGTCTGTCCCTATCTGTCTGTCTGCCTGTCTATCTGTCTGTCTGTCCCTATCTGTCTGTCTGTCCTTATCTGTCTGTCTGTTTGTCTGTTTATCAGTCTATCTGTATTTGTGTCTGTCTGTCTGTTTGTCTGTCTGCGGCGGGGGGGGGGGGTAGTTGGAGAGGGGTATGAGTTGATGAAATATTCACGTCGACAGAATGGGGAAAGAGTTACCTTATCAGACTGTCTGTCTATCAGCAATTTAGTCGGTCAGCCAGCCAGCCAGCCAGTCAGTCAATCTGCCTGTCAGTCAGCGGGGGTGTCGGAGGGGGGGGGGCAAGTCAGTCAGTCATTCGTCACCAGGGAAAAACAATAAATATCTTTTTAAACGCTTCACTTACACCTGTCGCGTCCATTTGTCTGTCTGTCGTTTTGAGGGGGGTAATAATCATACACTGACGGAAGAGAAAAGTTATTTTACCCGATTGTCAGTCAGTCGTTCAGTCTGTCTCTGTCTGTCTGTCTGTTATGTCAGTCTGTCTGTCAAGAAAATCAGTCAGTCAGTCTGCCTCTGTCTGTCTCTGTCAGTTTTCAGTCAATCAGTCAGTCTGTCTATCTCCCCACCTATCTATCTGTCTATCTATCTATCCCTCTGTCTGAATTAATGAAGACGAAACACCCATCCCTCAGAGAAGGGGAAAGCGAAGACCAGACAATTACTTCGAGAATACGAGTTTACCTCAAGTGACGAAAGCGAGACAAAGGAAAAGAAAAAAGAAAAAGAAAAAAAAGAAAGAAAGAAAGAAAGAGAGAGAAAAAAGGAAGAAACTGCTTTTATATTTTCCTTGTCTTTCTCTCTCTCTCTTCCTCTTCCTCCTCCTTCTCCTCCTCCTCCTGGAATGAAATGTGTTTCTGTTTTCCTTTCTTTTCCTGTTCTTTTAATCTCTCCTCGTCGGTCTCCAAATCCGAGACTGATATGACGGCCATTAATCAACCCTTCCTATGATATAAATAACTGGTCGACCCTTCGTGATCGTATTAATGTAAAAAGTAATTTTGCATCATTACTTACATCTGTTGACACGGAAAGAGACAAACACGAGTATTATCATTATTATTATTTCTTTGTGGAAGGATTTGGCGAAGTTCCCCCTGCGACGGGCGAGGGAAAGAGGAAGTGAAAACGGGAGAGTGAAGTTAAGTGGGGTCATTGTTGTTATTGTCATTATTATTGCTATTATTCTTATTATTGTTATCATTGTTATCATTATCATTATTATTATTATCATTATCATCATTATCATCATTATCATCATTATCATCGTTATCATCGTTATCATCGTTATCATCGTTATCATCATTATCATCGTTATCATCGTTATCATCATTATCATCATTATCATCATTATCATCATTATCATCATTATCATCATTATCATCATTATCATCATTATCATCATTATCATCGTTATCATCGTTATCATCGTTATCATCGTTATCATCGTTATCATCGTTATCATCGTTATCATCGTTATCGTTATCGTTATCGTTATCGTTCCTGTTCCTGTTCCTGTTCCTGTTCCTGTTCCTGTTCCTGTTCCTGTTCCTGTTCCTGTTCCTGTTCCTGTTCCTGTTCCTGTTCCTGTTCCTGTTCCTGTTCCTGTTCCTGTTCCTGTTCCTGTTCCTGTTACCATTGTTATTATCATTATCATCATTATTATTACTATTAGAGAGAGAGAGAGAGTGAGAAAGAATATAGAACCAATCTATTTCGATTTATTTAAATGCTGAATTATGCCTTTTTTCACTAATGTCATCGTAGAAAACGGAATACTTTATTAATAACCATAAAAGCTATAAGGAGGACAATTATATTTTCTTAATAATATAGTTTCGAAACAAAAATACAGAAGAGGAAGAAGATGATGATGATGATGATGGTGATGAAGAAGAAAAAAATATAAAAAAATATATATACGAAAAGGGTTCCAGTATTTTATGTGTTTTTGGTTTTAATGATGAGGATATCAGATTGTGCAAAAGATATTTCGAAGAGAATTTTGAATGCAAGGCACGATGTTTCATTTTCCTTCCTTCCTTTCTCTCTCTTTGTATATGTTATTTAGAGGTGGTCAGAGTATTTGTGTGAGAGAGAGAGAGATTGAGAGATTGAGAGAGAGAGAGAGATTGGAAAGAGATTGAAAGAGAGAGAGAGATTGAGAAGAGAGAGAGAGAGAGAGATTGAGAGAGAGAGAGAGAGAGAGAGAGAGAGATTGAGAGAGAGAGAGAGAGAGATTGAGAGAGAGAGAGAGATTGAGAGAGAGATTGAGAGAGAGATTGAGAGAGAGAGAGATTGAGAGAGAGATTGAAGAGAGATTGAGAGAGAGATTGGAGAGAGAGATTGAGAGAGAGATTGAGAGAGAGAGAGAGAGAAAAAAAGAGACAGACAGACATCCAGCTGGATAAAAACAGACAAACAAACAGGCCAAAACAAGCCGCCAAAGAAACGGGAATCGCTCTCCCACTCCATCATCACACCATAATTCCAGATTTATAAACGTAAGCAGCAAAAAAAAAAAATACCCGAAAAAAGCCAATCGTTTCCCGCCGCGCCTCCCAGACGAATAAAAATGATAATCTCTGCCAAAGTTTTCATATCAAAGTTTAATTATTATTCTATTGGACTTACGAAGAAGGACTGGGAGGGAAGTTTGGCCCGAGCGAGAACTATGGTCTTGGAGGCTGAAAAAGGACCAGGAAGTATTGACCCGTTTTCCTTCGTGGGGGTCTTTGTTTGTCCTTGTTTTGTCTTTGTTTATTGAATTGTTTTTGTTTTTCTTGGGTGTTTATTTATCATCATTTTTATTTATTTATTTATTTATTTATTTATTTATTTATTTATTTATTATTATTTTTTTTGCCTCCGCCCCTCAAAAAATAGAAAGAGAAAGAATTTTTCATTTATATGTTTTTTTCCGTCACTTCCAAAAAGAAAGGAAAAGCAAAGAAAAAAAAAAAAAAAAAAAGGGAAATGATTGCTCATTTATCAATTTTTTTTTTTGATCTATCACTTAAAATAAACAAACAAATAAATAAAAGAAAGAATATAAAGAGAGACGAGAAACAGAGAAAGAGAGAGAAAAAAAACGAAAAAAAATTGGGGGAAAAAAAAGATATATATTTGCGTATTCCAAAACTATACCAACATCCATAATCAATCGATCAATAATCACACTAAACCCTCCTTAATTGCATCACAATATCCCTCATTCCACTCCCGAATCGCACCCTTAATCCCAATCAAAAGCAAGTGGTGAATCGCGCTTTAATTACACAGATATTACTCGCTCATAAGTGTTGCAAAGGAGAAAGAGGATGTTATTATTAGTATTCTCAGGTGCTAAACCGCTGCTTGAATTAATGAGTTTTAGCTCAAGTATCCTTTGGCTAAACCGGAATCATTGCCACACATGTAGAACATTTATGAACGAGAATGAATATCTTCTGAAAGCAAAGCGATGCGTTTATCCGGTGTCGATTATATCTTCGTCGGAAAGAGATTTTTTTTTGTTTTGTTTTGTTTATTCGCTCTTCTTGTTTTTTGTTTTTTTGTTTTTCTTTGTTTCGGTGGTTTTTATCTGTGTTAGGGACCGTTTGTTTGTGTTTGTTTTTTGTTTTTATGTGTTGGGTCTTTTTATTGCGAATTTCTGTGTTATTGTATATGGGGGTGTACACACAAACACACACACATATACACAATTCACACACACACATTTCACACACACACACACACACACACACACCAACACACACAACACACACACAATCACACACACACACACACACACACACAATCCACACACACACACACACCACACCACACACACACACACAATTCCACACAACACACACACACACATTCACACCCCACACACACACACACCAACACACACAACACACACACACACACACACACAATTCACACACATTTCACACACACACATTTCACACACACAACACACACACACACACACACACACACACACACACACACACACGCATTTCACACATACACGTAGCGATGAACGCGTACCTTTGAGCTGCCGAGTTTCTATTTGGAGTCTTGGTAAAAAGTTGGAGAGAAGCTCATATTGATACAGTGAAATTGGCTTGTGATTCTAAGCAACATTTCCCTTTGACTGGTAGAGTAGCATATATATTTCTCTCTTTACTTATATCATTTAATTTTCTTTTTTTAACTTCAGTTTCTTTTGGATATATGTGTTAGTATTGATTATTTGTGTGTTTTTGTGTTATAATCTCCATCCTCTCTCCCTCTCTTTCTCTCTCTCTCTGTCTCTCTCTCTCTGTCTCTCTCTCTCTCTCTCTCTCTCTCTCTCTCTCTCTCTCTCTCTCTCTCTCTCTCTCTCTCTCTCGCTCACTCTCTCTCTCTCTCTTTCTTTCTTTTCTCTCTCCTCTCTCTCTCTCTCTCTTTCTTTCTTTTTCTCTCCTCCTCTCTCTCTCTCTCTCTCTTTCTTTTTTTCTCTCTTCTCTCTCTTCTCTCTCTTTCTCTCTCTCTCTCTCCTCTCTCTCTCTCTCTCTCTCTCTCTCTCTCTCTCTCTCCTCTCCCTCTCCCTCTCCCTCTCTCTCTCTCTCTCTCTTCTCTTCCTTTCTTTCCTCTCTCTCTCTCTCTCACTCCCCCCTCCTCTCTCTCTCTCCTTCCCCCCTCTCTCTTTTTTTCACTAAAATATTTTTTGATATTAGATAAGAGATTGCTATAGTATCATTTACATGAAGCTATTGTCCAAAGAAAATCTCTTGGAATATCACAGCTGCCTTTAGAATATCAGCTTTCATTAGATTTTGCATATCAATGGAAAAAAACAACGTCAGCGAGTGGGTGTCTCTAAGTAGAAAAGAAAAGGATTAATATTTTTATTTTTTCTCTCTCTTCTCACCCTTCTTCCCTCGTCTTGACTTGGAGTAACTTTCTGTTGTTGTTTTTTTCTTGTTCTTCTATCCCTTTCTCTTCGTCCTTCCTCCTCTTCCCTCCTCCTCCTCCTCTTCCTTCCCTCCTCCTGTTATTCTTTCCATCTTTCTCCCTTTCCCTTCCTCCTCCTCCTCTTTTTCCGCTCATCCTTCTTTCTCTCCCTTCCTCCTTCTCCACCTGTTCCTCTTCTGTCATCCATCCTTCTCTCTCTCCCCTCTTCATCCTCTTCTTCTTCCTCTCTCACTCCATCTCTCTCCCTCCTCCTCCTTTTCCTCCTTCTATCCCTCCCTCCTCCTTCTTCTCCACTTCTTTCCTCATCCACTCCATCCTTCTGCCTCTTCCTCCTCCTCCTCCTTCTTTTCCTTTGATCCTTCCCCTTCCCCCCTATTTCCTCCTCCTCCTCCATCTATCCCTTCTCCTCCTCCTCTTCCATCTCTCCCCCTCCCCCTCCTTTTCTTTCTTCCATCTCTCCCTCTCCCTCCTCCTCCTCCTCCTTCCATCCCTAATCCTTCCCCTCCCCCTCCCCCTCCCTCCCCCAGCAGTCTAATTACCATATTTCGTAAAAGACGATTTGGAGAGATCTGTCCGGGGATGGTCCTTTACCGCTGTATCAAAAATAAGGTGAAGGCTCTTCCATTATTCATTTTTTTTACAATTCCTAATTCGTGTATTTAATTTATAGCTTTGGGAATGATTATTATCTATTATTTTCTATGCTATCATTTATTTCCAATTCTCTTAAATTTCATTCATTCTGAGAATTCGTGGATTTTTTGTATATTATTTGGTTATGATTTTTTTTCTTTTTTCTTTCGATATTCATTTTTCGTTCAAGGGGAGGATAAGATAATGATGACTTCCAGGCAGATCTGGTATAAAATAATCGCATATTGATTGTAACGTAACGTCATATGTGTAAAGTCAGGGTTTATGCTTACATGAGCAGTTAGTAAATTTCTTTTTATGTTTCTTTGTTAATCTCTCATTTCTCTCTGTTTTTTTTTTTTTCTCTCTCTTCCTTTTTCTCTGTCTGTCTGTCTTTCCTCTCTTCCTTTCCCTTCTCTCTCTCTCTCTCTCCCTCTCTCTCTCTCTCTCTCTCTCTCTCTCTCTCTCTCTCTCTGTCTGTCTTCTGTCTGTCTGTCTGTCTGTCTGTCTGTCTGTCTTCTCTCTCTCTCTCTCTCTCTCTCTCTCTCTCTCTCTCTCTCTCTCTCTCTCTCTCTCTCCCTCTTTCTCTCTATCTGTCTCTCCCTTTTTGTAAGCCAAGCTTGCACGCAGTTTATGAATTTTAAAAAGTCTCTAAGCTCTTTACGTTAATCAGTCTTTATATCCTAAAAATGTATCAGAACAGGTGATACGTGGACACAGCACATAAAATAAACTTATATGATACAATAAGAAACTGTATCCTCAGTGATTTACGTATCTGTGTACTTGTAAAAAAAAAAAAAAAAAAAAAATCGAGTTAGTCAACGTGTCCGAAAGGCTAAAACCATGACTTCCCTGTAATGGTAATAATACATTTGTTTTGGTTATTGGCTTAATCCTTCCTTTGCTCTGTTCATTTTCCTATTTGGCAAAAAGGAAACGTGTGAATTATGCATGAAGTGTTAATGCACGAAGAAATATTTTTGGATTAGGATTTGGCCGAGGGAACGACTTGAAGCATTGTTCGTATGTAAAAAAAAGAAAAAAAAAATCTCTCTCTCTCACTTCGTCTATATATCTATCTGTTTGTCTATCTATCTGTATTCTAAAACCAAAGGTAGTTTGGAAAGGCATCATCACTGACAATGAACTCAATATTCCTGATAAATAGAATATTTTCATATCATATCTAGAAAAAAAGAAATACAGAAAAATTAATTGTGTGTCTTATAAAGATTATCATATTATACATATGTACACACACACACACACACACACACACACACACACACACACACACACACACACACACACACACACACAACATTATATACACAACCTAGCTACTGGGTGGGCAAGCCAGCCCAAGTCAGTGTCGGTCCCAAGCCCAGGTAAATAGAGAGGGTTGGCGTCAGGAAGGGCATCCGGCCATAAAAATATATCTGCCAGAACCTGATCATAGCGACCCCATATAAGAACAGGACGAAGCTACAGTAAAAGAAGAAGATATATACATATATACATATATACATATATATGCCTACATATTACTGACTCTCGATGAAGTAACCAAAAGCAAGAATCTCTAACTCTCATTATTCTAAAAGCAACTTGCAAAATACAAACCCACAGGTACACAACACCATGATATCATACGTGTTGCAACTCACTGCATATGCAACGGTTTGCCATCGTGTTGCATTTTTTTGGTTTTAGTTTCTCTTTTATGTTTTATGGGTTGTGTTTCGAGGCATTATATACAAACACAATTTTTTATTCTTTTTTTTTCGGGATATCACTGGATTAAAAGGAAAAAACTTGTTGAATCCGTTCTTTTTTTTTTTTTTTTTTTTTTTTGTCTAGGTCTTCGGTGTAGGATGTTCGTTGTGTGTTTTTTTGTTTTTGTTTATTGGTCTTGTTTATTTGTTATATGTATGTATTTGTGACTTTTTGTTTTCGTTGTTGTTGTTGTTACTCTCAGTTTATTGATATTGTTGTTATTACTATTATTACTATTGTTGTTGCTGTTGTTGTTACTACTGCTATTACTACCTGAAATATTGCAGTCATTATGATTACTATTACAAGTATTGTTATAACAGTTGTTACTATTATAATTTATTATCATTATCATTTTATTGCCATTACTATTACTGTTGATATTGTCGTTGTATGTAATGTATGTGTGTGTGTGTGTGTGTGTGTGTGTGTGTGTGTGTGTGTGTGTGTGTGTGTGTGTGTGTGTGTGTGTGTGTGTGTGTGTGTGTGTGTGTGTGCATGCATAGGTGAATGCATATGCATATGTATTTGAATGTATACATACATGACACAATAAAACATATAGATTTCTGTATTAACAAAAACAGACAAACACAAACATCAACAACTATATATATACTACCCATGTGAGCTGATATTGTTAATAAGCACCCCTCCCTCTTAGGTGTACTCTCATTTGCATAGTGCCGATTAGTGTGCATCAGAGCTGTATGCTTGGCGTGAGAGGGTGTTAGCGCTGATGATGAAACTGTATTTGTGTCATATTTGGTAATCAGTTTGCTGTCTGAGATGAATTTGTGTTTGTGTATATATATATATGTACACATACACACACACACACACACACACACACATCTATTTATTTATCTATCTATCTATCTATACACAAACACACATCTATTTATCTATCTATCTATCTCTATCTATACACACATATATCTATTTATCTATCTATCTATCTATCTACACACACACACACAAACACACACACACACACACACACACACACACAACACACAATCCACACACTACACAACACACACACCACACACACACACACACACACGACACACACACACACACACACACACACACACACAACACACACACAACACACACACACACACACACACACACACACACACACACACACACAGACATATCTATCATCTATCTATCTATCTCTACACACACACACACACACACACACACACACACACACACACACACACACACACACACACACACACACACACACACATATATGTGTGTGTGTGTATGTGTGTATGTATGTGTATGTGTATATGTGCGTGTGTGCGTCTGTAAACAAAATTTCCCATTTAGGATTTCCGTTCCCTCGAATCGAGTCATGCGACTTTATTTCCATGTCACGTCGAGCTAATGGCTGTTTGAAAATATCTAAACGTTGTTGTTGCTGCTAAAACCGATTAAAAATATGAAAAAACCGCTAAAAAAATATCACGTGACAAAACAAAATGGCGGAAGGTGCAGGTCAGTATTGCCAACAAGGTTAGTTTTTAATTTTTTTTTTTTTTACTTTTGACATTCGTTTATTTGTTTACTTTTGGAAATAAGGGAAAGCGGAAGATAGAATTAAATAAAAGGAGAAGATAAGGAAATAAGAAAAAAATTTAAAAAAACAAAGAGAGATTGAAAGAAGAAGAAGTAGAAGGAGAAGAAAAGAAAGAATAAAGGAGAAGAATAAGAAGAAAATGATAATAAGAAGAATAGAAGAAAATGAAGAATAAGAATAAAAAGAAATATAAAGAAGAAAAAGAAATGGATGATGAAGCTGAAAAGAAGAAAATAAAATAATAATTAAAAAAAAAAAAAGAAATATCAAGAAGAAAAAGAAAAAGAAGAAGTGAAAAAGAAGAAAGAATAATAAGAAGACAGAAGAAAAATAGGAAAAGCAAGAAAACAGGAGAAGAAGAAAAAATGAAAATAGATATTAAAAAAGAACGAAAAACAAAAACTGGCAAAATATGATAATGAAAAAAGGAAAAAAACAACAACAAAAAAATCAACTCAATGAAGAAAAAGCAAAAACACACAAATGAAAGAACTTTTTATCATTATCTTTATTATTTTACTATCTTACTGTTATTGTTATCATCATTATTATCATCATTACGATTATCATTTTCATTATCGATCTTATTGATATAATTATTATCATTATAATTTTAACCATAGCTTATCATTATCATTATTGTTTTGTTGTTATTATTATTATTGTTATTATTATTATTGTTATTATTATTATTGTTATCATTATCATTGTTATTATTATTATTATCATTATTATTATTACTATTATCATTATTATTATTATTATCATCATCATCATTATTACTATTATCATTATCATTATTATCACTCTTGTTATAATCAAGACTATTATCATATGACAATGATTGTTATTACTGTTATCTTTATTATTATTATTTTCATTATTATCTATCTATAATGCTAATAATGGTAATGGAAATAATAATAATAGTAACAACAACAACAATAATAACAATAACAACGACAATAATAACAATAATAATAACAATAATAATGATAAAAATAATAATAGTTACCATTATTATCATTGTTATCATAATCATTATCATTATCATTATTGTTATTACTGTTATGATTGATATTATTATTAACTTCTTTATCTTCTACTCTAAGCAAGCGGTGCCGGTTGGCGTCCGGTAGGGCATCCGGTTGTCCTGCGCACCTGTTTATGATGATGGTGATGGTGATGGTGATGAGGTTGATGATGATGATGATGATGATGATGATGGTGGTGATAATGGTGATAATGGTGATAATGGTGATAATGGTGATAATGGTGATAATGGTGATAATGGTGATAATGGTGATAATGGTGATAATGGTGATAATGGTGATAATGGTGATAATGGTGATAATGGTGATAATGGTGATGACGGGGATGACGGGGATGATGAGGAAAAAGAAAATGAGTTTCAGGATAATGACGATGCTAATAATGAAACACAGAAAGCTAATAATCGCGATGAAATGACATCGAAAGAAAATACTATTATTGGCTTCACTTAATGCTTTTCACTTTTAAGATTTCTCTCTGTCATATCTCTTCCCACGGAGGATTTAGTTTCACCAAAAGACGTTTTCCAAAGGATTTTTTTTTATAGAATTGTATTTCTGTAATACCTATAATACTTGTCTTTTTAAAAATGTTTTGGTTAAGCTTTGGGAATTTCTAAAGAAAATGTGTTTTATTATTATTGTTATTATTATTATTATTATTATTATTATTATTATTATTATTATTATTATTATTATTATTATTATTATTATTATTATTATTATTATCGTTATCGTTATTAGTATTTGTTTATTTATTTATTTATTTATTTATTTTTATTTATTTATTTTTTTAGAAGAGGAAAGGGGGGTGCCTGCCCTTGTGTGTGTGCGTGTGCGCGCGTGTGTGTGACTGTGTGTATGTGTTCGTGTGTACATGTGTGTATGTGTGTCTGTATGTATCTGTAAAATCATATATATATTCACGGGTATATGTGTTTGAGGACGTGTGTATACATATGTACGTACGTGTGTGCATGACACCCTTACACCCGCATGATCAAAGACATTTACGGGTGAAAAGTCACACTAATACCCCCACCCCCCCCCCCTACTCCCTCCCCCCCCTCGTCAAAAGATTAAGATCGTCGCTTATTCGTTTCAAATCTCACTTTCTCATTATTGCGAATAAAAAAGAAAATTGAATAAAAGAAAGAAAAGAAGAAAGAAAAAAAAAAAAAAATCATACAAAAAAATTGATTCTTATCAAAAGTAAAAAAGAAAAAAGAAGAAGGTACAAATAAGAAATAGAAAAAAGGAGAAGAAGAAGAAGAAGAAGGAGGAGAAGAAGAAGAAAAAAAAAGAGACGAGGAATAGAGAACTAGAAGAAAAAGAATAAGATGTTATACAACTTTAAAATGGCGAGCGACGTTTCTCCTGATTGCATATCGGATCATTTTAAGTCCTTCTGTCAGCTGGAAGAAAATGCTCAGAACAACTTCACTCCCTGGCATCTTCCCTTCCCCTCCTCCTCTTTCCCCCCCATCCTCCTCTTCCTCCTCCCTCTCTCCTCTTCCTCTTCCTCCCCTCTCTCCTCTTCCTCCTCTCTCCTGCTTCTTTCCTCCTCTGCTTCTCCTCCTCCTCCTCTCTCATCCTTCTCCTCTCTCCTCCTAATACTTTTCCTCTCTCCTCCTCCTCCTCCTTCTCCTCTTCCCTTCCTCTCTCTCCTCCTTCGTGTGCGATATCCTCTCCCCTTTTCCTTTTTCCCTTCATTATTTCTTTTTCCTTCCTTCCCCTGTTCGTGTGCATTATCCTCTCCCCCCTTTTCTTTCTTTCCTTTTGCCTTCATTATCTTCCTTTTCCTTCCTCTCATGTTCGCTGTCTGTCTTCCTTCCGCGTCTCTCTCTTTCTCCTCTTTTTACTAATTCTATTATTGTCTAATCTCTTTTCTTCCATCTCTTGCTTATTCTTCTTCATTTCTCTTATTTCTTTCCTTTCAGATTATTTGATCATTGTCTTTGTTTATTTGTTTATCTATCTTATTTATTCATTGTTTGTTTGTTCAATTTACCAGTATTTTTGTTCGTTTATTTACTGTTACTGATGATTTTGAAAAGAAAATAATAATGGGATTTTTACCTCGTATTACATAAATCTTTGGACACGTAATCCCCTTATGATACAAATTCTTACATTCAATTACATTCAATTTTATGTTCGTATCCCGAAGCACATTTTATTAAGAGTGATAAATAATTTTTTTGCCTGAAAACACGCACGTTAATGCACTCTCGTTGCATTCCTAGTAACATTAATCAACTGCCTAAAGGCTTGCAAATATATTGCATGTTTGTGCAAATATTTACATCCAAACACGAATACAATTAATTAGTTTAACATTTTTTTGTGTGTTTATTCACAGCTGTCCATTTCCGTGAATTGTATTCGACCATTTTTTGAAATCGGTTTTGCTCGACAATTTATTGATAACGTTGAAAGCCATCCTTCATATATTTTGATATATCTCTGAGAATAAAAAGAACCCTCCCCCCCCAAAAAAAAAAAAAAAAAAAAAAAAATCAGTATTGTATAAACGTTTTGGCGCGCGTTCGATCCTAAAAAAAAAAGTGCCAAGCGTTCGAGGGTTCGTTTCGGAATCGAATCCCATCCAAGAGATTTTCGAATCCCAAGCTTAACGGGATCATATATCATAGGATGCAAGTCAAACTCTTGCGATACATTTGTCTATTCTTGCTCTTCCCGATATGATGGATCACTTGAATGGCATCAGAAAATTAATTTAATCCGAGTGTTTCGCCATAAATATTTCTCTCTTTTTGTGTGTAAAGACATGATATTATTTTATTATTAGCATTCTGATGGTTATTATTATTATTTTATTATTATTATTATTATTATTATTATTATTATTATTATTATTATTATTATTATCATTATTACTGGTGTTAATATTGTTGTGTTGTTATTAATATAATTCTTTTTACTATTATTATTAATATCATCATTACTATCGTTAATATCATCATTTTTGTTATTATCAGTATTATTATCATTTTCATTATTACAGTTATTATGTTATGCTGTTGTTACTATCCTTATCCATATCCCTATCCTCATTCCCATCCTTATCATCACCATCATCATCACCATCATCATCACCATCATCATCACCATCATCATCACCATCATCACCATCATCATCACCATCATCATCACCACCATCATCACCATCATCATCACCACCATCACCACCATCATCATCACCATCACCACCATCATCATCACCATCACCACCATCATCACTATCATCATCACCATCACCACCATCATCACCATCACCACCATCACCACCATCACCACCATCACCACCATCACCACCACATTAACAATTATCATCAAAATTGATCAGTGTCATTACTTGTAGCAAGAACAGTATCATCCGCACCATTAACCACCAATACTAAATTATCCATAATCTTATGAGCAAACCTTTGGATTATTCTGAAAAATATAGTGAAAGATTGGGAGTAATTATTATCGATGGTAATATCATATAATTATATAACAAATAGTAGGATTAATTATAATATAATAATAATAATGATAATATAATAATAATAATAATAATAGTGATGATAATGACAGTGATAATAATAATAATCTGTGTAATTTATAATAATGATATATAGGAACAACGCTAATCAACCATCATTAATCACTAATTATCCCAAACTTACGGAAAAGGAACTAGATTACTTGAAAAAAAAGTTACTGACGGATTGTGAGTAAAAAAAAAATATGGCTGGTTGACGATTCATTTGAAGTAGATTGTGAAGCAGATTGCAAGTAGATTATAATAGATTGTGAAGTAGATTATAAGTAGATTGTGAAGTAGATCATAAGTAGATTGTGAAGTAGATTGTAAAGTAGATTGTGAAGTAGATTGTAAGTAGATTATAAGTAAATTGTAAGTGGATTGTAAGTGGATTGTAAGTGGATTGTAAGTGGATTGTAAGTGGATTGTAAGTGGATTGTGTGGTGGATTGTGAGGTGGATTGTGAGGTGGATTGTGAGGTGGACTGTGAGGTGGACTGTGAGGTGGACTGTGAGGTGGACTGTGAGGTGGACTGTGAGGTGGACTGTGAGGTGGACGGTGAGGTGGACGGTGAGGTGGACGGTGAGGTGGACGGTGAGGTGGACGGTGAGGTGGACGGTGAGGTGGACGGTGAGGTGGATGGTGAAGTGGATGGTGAAGTGGATGATGATGATATATCATCATCATATCATTATCGATTATATTGATCTCATATCATCTATTATATCATGGTACATACTGTATCAGTCATTAATCATCTATCATCATCATTATCATCATTATCATCATCATTATCATCATGATATCATGAATTATCATTATCATCATATGATCATCAATCATGTCAATCATCATCATCATCATCATCTCATCATCATATCATCATCATCATCATCATCATCATCATCATCATCATCATCATCATCGTCCTTATCTACATCATCATCATCATCATCATCATCATCATCATCATCGTCCTTATCTACATCATCACCATTCTCCTCCTCCTCCTCACCATCAACAGCATACAGACGACGTATCATTATTCTAAAACTACATTAAACATTAAACCAAATGAAGAAGAAGAAGAAGAAGAATAAAAAGAAGAATAAAAAGAAGAAGAATAAAAATAAGATAAAAATAAAAAACAAAGCAAAACAAAACAAAACAAAAACGAAAAGAAGAAGAAAAAGATTGAGTATAAAAAAAAGAAAAAGAAGAAGAAGAAGAAGAAGAAAAAGATTGAGTATAAAAGAAGAGAGAGAGAGAGAGAGAGAGAGACTGAATGAAATACCACGTTGTGATACTTTTAAAGTTTTTGATGATCACCTTCTGCTTCAGATCAAAATCCATTGAGAGTGTTATTCTTTGTTACATTTTTTTGACATTTCCATTCCAATCTTTATTGTAATGTTTCGTCCTGCAACAAATATAGCTTTTGCAATGTCACTTTTTTGTATATAGAATCCTCATGAACAATGCAAAAGTTATTTATTTTTACGGCCGAAAGATCGCTCTTTTCTGTTGTAAAATTATTTCGAAAACTTTTATTGGGGTAAAAACGAGGATATTTATGGGGGAAATAATGTATTTCTTTTCTTTTTTTGTTTTAGGGTATGTTTTATTTATTTATTTTCTTTGTTTTCGTTTTTTCGTCTATCAGTTCTTTCTTTATTTTTGTATTTTATTCGCCTATTATTTTTTTTATTTATTTTTTATTTTTTATTTATTTTTTTTTTTATATTACTTTTCTCTTTATTCTTGCATTTTGTTCATATATGTATTTTCATTTTCCTGATTGTGTGTGTGATTGTGTGATTATTATGATTATTATTATTATCATTATTACTATTATTATTATTATTATTATTATTATTATTATCATCTTTAATTATTCTTCATTTATTTATACATTTCTTTCATTATACTACTAATTATCTTTCTTGTTCATTTATTTTTCATTATATCACTTCCCTATTCTTGTTTTTTCTTCTTATTTCTTCTTTATCAATTTTCCTTCGTATCTCATCATTTTTTTTTCGTTATTATTTTCAGAAGATTATTAATTTCATCTTATCAGCATCATTTGGTTAATGAAGATAATAAAGATTATCATTATTAGTATTAACTGTAGCAATAATGGTAATAATGATGATGATGATGATGATACAACCACTATTGATAATTATAGTTATAGTGATACTGATAAATAATGATAGTGATAAATATGAGAATAACAATGATAATGATAATGTTGATGGTTATGGTAATGATAATAATGATAATTATGATGATAGTGATGATGATACGGATAGTGATGGTGTAGCGATAGTTATAATGATAATAATTATGATGAAAATAATATCAACAATGATGAACTATATAAGAAAACGATAAACCCCCAAATATTAGCAATCCTTGCAAAATGATATTGACATTCCCATTAGGTCTGCAAAACGACCTTTTTTTCCTAATTTGATATTGCAAGGACTTCTGCAATTATTCCTGATTTCTCATTATTTTATGGAGGGGGGGGGAAAGGGGAATTTTTTTTTTTCCAACAGCCATTCATTCCATTGCAGGACATAGACCTCTTTCAATTCACTACCTACCGAGAGGTTTATTTGACACACTCACCCTTGCCTGATTGGATGCCCTTCCTAATCAACCGCGGTTCGGCACGTAACACCTGTGCCACGGCGGCGATTTCCCCTACGACACCTGCGTTTGACTTCTCAAGGCGATATGTCATTTTCTCGCCGTGAGATCGGCCTCGAGCGAGTTATCAGAGCGCAGACATTTTTACGACTGCCGCGGCGAGGGAATTGAACTCGGGACCATGAATGTCGGAGTCCAGTGCTCTCACCAGAGAACCATCGTGGCAGTTATACACACACACACACACACACATATGTATACACGTTATATGTATGTGTGTGTATATATATATATATATATATATATATATATATATATATATATATTTTTTTTTTTTTTTTTTTTTTTTTTTTTCTCAGGTGTCGCCACAACGGAGGGATCTGCATCATTGTCAGTGTTCACTGTCACTTGCAACCTCACTCAGGCAACTCCTGGTATGTACGTATATGCCATGGGTAAGAGGGAGGGGGGGGGGAGGGGGAAGGAGGGAGGGAGGGAGGGAGGGAGGGAGGGAAAGTTTACGAGCCTAAACAAATGCTCAGTCTTTTTTCTTTTTTCGAATCGGATGGAAGAAAATTTTGAACTTCTATCGCTTTCAAGAATCATAAAAGGAGGGTCGAACGCTAATGCAAAAAAGTTCATTCGAAATCGAGGTGTTTTATTTCATCTATTGCGAGGATGGGAGGGAGGGAGGAAGGGAGGGAGGGAGAGAGGAAGAGGGAGGGAGGAAGGAAGGAAGAGGGAGGGAGGAAGGAAGGAAGAGAGAGAGAGGAAAAGGAGACAATGAGTTTTCTCACACACACACACACACACACACACACACACACACACACACACACACACACACACACACACACACACACACACACACACACACACACACACACATACACACGCACACACAAACGCACACTGAAATACACACACATCAAATACGGAAAAACATCAGCTGATTCCCGCGCCATTGTTCGAATCCGTGCCTGAGATATATATAACACAGATATCTATTTGATCTTTCCTGTTAATTTCCTGGCTTCGGGAGGGGCGTCAACTGCACAACTGTTCAATGTGTTTTTTTTATTGAACAACGAAACTTTCAAACAGATTAATGTGTGGCTTATTGTTCCATTATCGTGTGTGTCATTGTATTTGGGGAGATGATGAGAAATTATCTGCTTAGAGAACAAACGGATGCAAACGTATATAAATTTGAGTCGAGTTTGTTATTGAATGCAGGTAGTATTTTATGAATTTGTATTTTTATAATCTTCCTATCATCATTGTTATTATCATAATCATTATTACTATAATGCTTATTATCATTATTATTATGGCAGAAAAACCCACAATGCAAAAACTAGATTTATTGAAAATGAGACTACATTTTCGAACGATTGGAACAAAGGGAGGTCAAAGAGGGCGCTGTTGTTGTGTCCCCTGGATACAGCGTACTTATGTTGAGACAGACGCTCAGTGAGCCTGGCACCTGTCTCGCCAAAGTAATGTTTATCATAGGAGGCACAAAGAACAGCATAGGTGCCCACCTTCGAGGTAGAGAAAGAACTAGTGTGGACCAGGTTGCGACGGAGAGTGATCAGCTGGCGAAAGATCAGCCTGCAGTTGAGAGGGTGAAGAGGGCGACGGAGAGAGTAGTTCCTCCTCAGTGTAGGGCCGGCTGAGGACGTGCAGGTGATGAGTCTCTTTAGGAGAGGAGTCGTGGTAGAAGGTATGCCGAACGTCCGAGAGTAGAAGCGACCCTCAAAGGAAAAGGAATTAGACTCCACACACATACGAATCAGCTGGAGGAAGACGTCGATGAGCAGAGGGAGACGAGGATCCTCTGTGGGGAGCCTCGTCTGAAGGGAAAGAGAGGACGTCATCAAGCGGGACCTTGGCGAACAGGGACTCGACATCCAAGCTCATCTTAATCGCCGGCGAGACACCATGGACACGGGAGATGAAGTCCTGAGAGTGGCGGAGTTGAGCAGGAGAGAAGGTGCCAAGAAGGGGAGTGACAGACTTCGCCAGCAAGAGGGTGCGTTACAGATCCCCGGGAGGAGATGATGGGGCGCAGAGGCACGGCCGGCTTATGGGTTTTAGGTAGCCCATAGAAATGAGGGAGTCGAGAGTTGATGACCCTGAACCTCTGGTAGAGATTCACCTCCGGAAAACGGGCTGCTATCTCTTTCAGGCAACGGTGGAAGGCAGACGCAATGCGGTCTCGGGGGTCGCTGGTCACGGGGATATAGGTGGAGGCGTCGTCCAACAGGTCCCAGGCCTTCTGCAGGTAGGAGGCACGGTCAAGGATCACCACCGAATTGCCCTTGTCAGAAGGCGGAATGGTGACATCCTCCCTGCGCAGGCTTTGAAGGGCTTTACAGTAACGCCTGGGAATGGAAGGTTTAGGACGGAGGAGAGATTCGAGGGCCGGGATGAAAGCACCACTAAGGAGAGAGACATCAGGCAAAGAGTTCCTGTAAGAAGAGATGAAACAGTCAAAGGATGAAATAATTTCATTATTATTATTGTTATTATTGTTATAGTTATAGTTATAGTTATTGTTATTGTTATTGTTATTGTTATTGTTATTGTTATTGTTATTGTTATTGTTATTGTTATTGTTATTATTATTATTATTATTATTATTATTATTACTATTACTATTACTATTACTATTACTATCACTATCACTATCACTATCACTATCACTATCACTATCACTATCACTATCACTATCACTATCACTATCACTATCACTATCACTATTATTTTATCATTATCATTATTATCTTTATTACCATTATTTTTATTATCTTTATCACAACTACTACAACTACAACTACAACTACTACTTCTACTACTACTAAAACTACGACAACTATAATAATAATAATAATAATAATAATAATAATAATAGTAATAATAATTATTATTACTATCTATTAAGAAGAAGAAGAGAAGAACGGCAACAACAGCAACAACAACAACAACAACAACAACATGAACAACAACAACAACAACAACATGAACACCAACACCACCAATAACAACAACAAGAAAAACTGCAACAGATACATGTAAATAAATGTTCCCGCAGGGGCCGGGAGCAGGGGGGTGGGGGTGGGATGGGTGGATCGTGGTGTGGGGTGGGGTGGGGGGGGAGGGGGGGTTGGGGGGGGGATGTGGGGGGCGGTAGGGGAGGTGGTGGGGGGGGGGGGGGGGGGAGGGCTAAAATTTCCGTTGCCAACACTTAATTTCGAGCGAGTGAAATATGAACTAGAATTTCTTTCAGAGGATGGAAAATAGCTCAAGGTGGAGCGTGCATTTTTACGTGTCTGTTGGTATGTTTTTTTATTTGTTTATTTATTGTTTTGTTTTGTTTGTTGGTATTATTGTTGAGGGAATGGCTGTTTTTGTTAGTTATGTTATCATCATCATCATCATATCATCATCATCATCATCATCATATCATCATCATCATCATCATCATCATCATCATCATCATCATCATCATCATCATCATCATCATCATCATCATCATCATCATCATCGTCATCAAAATCGTCATCAAAATCGTCATCGTCATCGTCATCAAAATCGTCATCGTCATCAAAATCGTCATCGTCATCGTCATCATCATCGTCATCGTCATCGTCATCAAAATCATCAAAATCGTCATCAAAATCGTCATCGTCATCAAAATCGTCATCAAAATCGTCATCGTCAAAATCGTCATCAAAATCGTCATCGTCATCGTCATCGTCATCAAAATCGTCATCAAAATCGTCATCGTCATCGTCATCAAAATCGTCATCAAAATCGTCATCAAAATCGTCATCAAAATCGTCATCAAAATCGTCATCAAAATCATCAAAATCGTCATCAAAATCGTCATCGTCATCGTCATCAAAATCGTCATCGTCATCGTCATCAAAATCGTCATCAAAATCGTCATCAAAATCGTCATCGTCATCAAAATCGTCGTCATCGTCATCATTAGTGTTATCATCGTCGTCATCACCATTATTATTATCTATCTTCATTATATATCCATTCATGATAAATAATGAACATCAATATCTGTTATTCTGCTATTTATTATTCATTCCCGAGGGAATGTATAATCGCATTTTTTTTTTTATCTGTAAAAAACATGAAAGAATTTCCCCGGGAGTTGAAAATGTTTGGGAATTCATAATCTGAAAATAGTTAGAGAGAAAAGGAAGAAGGAATTGAGTAAAAGAAGGAATTGAGTAAAAGAAGGAATTGGTGTTACGAAATGATAAAAGATATTTAAATGATTAAAAATATTTTTAATCATATTTTGTTTCTGTCTGTCTCTCTCTATTTTTTTTCTCTACCCTCTCTCTCTCTTTCTGTCTCAATTTCCCTATTTCTTTCTTTTTCTCTTCCTTTCTCTCTCTCTCTCTTTTCTTCTCCTCCCCTCTCTCTCTCTTCTCTTCCCTCCCTCACTCTTTCTTTCTCTCCCAATTTTTCTATCTCTTTCTCTTTCTCGTTTTACCTCGGTCTCTCTCTCTCTCTTTTTCTCCTCTTTCCCTCTCTCTCTCTCTCTCTCTCTCTCTCTCTCTCTCTCTCCTCTCTCCCTCCTCCCTCTCTCATTCTTTTAAAGAAGGATGAACCAAAATTCAACGAAAACTGCGGTTCAGGTAAAGACGTCTTTTTCTTTTACGCTCCATCAATCTGCATATTCCATTACGAAATTGATTTCTTTTTCCCTTCCCCTTCCTCCTCTTCGCCCTTGCTTTACCTCTCTGTCTCTTTTTTTTTTCTTTTTCCTTTTTTCTCTCTCATTCTCTTTTGTATTCTTATTTTTTTCTCTTTCTCTTTTGTGTTTTCTTCTTTTCTCTCTCCGTCTTTTTCTGTATTCTTATTTTTTTATTCTCTCTCTCTTTCTACTGTCTTTCTCTTTCTCTATCTTTCTGTCTCTTTTCTCCTTTTCACTCTCTTTATCCCTCTCCCCCTCTCTCTTTCCCTGCATATCTCTCTCTCTCTCTCTCTCTCTCTCTCTCTCTCTCTCTCTCTCTCTCTCTCTCTTCTCTCTCTCTCTCTCTCTCTCTCTCTCTCTCTCTCTCTCTCTTCTCTCTCTCTCTCTCTTCCTCCTCCCTCCTCTCTCCATCTTTCCCTACCTCTCTCTTTCTCTTCCCTTCTCCCTCTCTCCTTCTCTTCCCTTCTCCCTCTCTCTTTCCTTACTCTCCTCTATCTCTCTTTCGCATTTCAACATGACGGATGAAACCTCTTTCTCCGTAATGCCTTCACTCAGAACTATCTCCGCTCGACATAGATCATTCTATTGTTCCCTTTCAAGCATCGATCATCAATCCTTTCCCTGGTTTCCTCTTCAAAACACGTAATCCATTTATACCAAATACATCATTCAACTTTGGCATCTATTTCTCCTTCTTTTTTTAAGCGGTCTCTTTATTTCGTGTCATTTTTTTTGTTATTTTATCTTTTTTGACATTTTTGTTGCGACTATTGTTTCAACTTCGTCGTCGCATATGTTTTTTTTTTTTTTTTTTTTATCTCGTCTTTTTGAAATAGTTTATTTTTATTCCAATTTCATTTTGTTTACATCGCTTTCCCGCAGTTAGTCTCTTTCTTTCAAGCGCCTGGCCCGGTTTCCCTTCACAGATGAGTGACGTTGTGTCGTCCCGCAGACACGCCGTCGAGCTGTCCTGAAGTGTGGCCTCGAGAGATAAAACGACAGGCAAAAGACATGAGTTCAGAAGAGGGAATGCATGTCGCTACGGCACTGAGAAAAGTATGCTCTGCCGGCGATACTGTTGAAGGATGTTGTGTGGGCGTCAGGCGGGCTGCGAGGGGCATTCAAGGTCAGAGCATTCGAGTTTGAACTTTTGATGACTTCGAAACCAAACTCTGTTTTTTTTTTTCGTGTTGTTTTCGTATTATTTTGCATGATTTTGATGATTCCGAAATCAAACTTTTATTTTTCTTGTTGATTTGTATTATTTTGAAGTGATTTTGATGATTTTGATTCTATTTTGTCGTTTTCGTATTTCTTTAAGTGTACTATTTTTTATATTATGTCTTTAAAATATCTGTTCTCTTTATGTCGTGGGTTTAAAAGTTACTTGTATTTAAACCTCGCTTGTGGTTTTTCCTCTTGTGTTTCGCTTTACCTTCAAGATGCTCAACTTCCATAAACTTTGAAGATTATAATTTACACCAGAAATTGTATTTCGATAATATCACAACCTTTTTATTCTCTCTCTCTCTCTCTCTCTCTCTCTCTCTCTCTCTCTCTCTCTCTCTCTCTCTCTCTCTCTCTCTCTCTCTCTCTCTCTCTCTCTCTCTCTCTCTCTCTCACGATTTTCTCTTTAAAAAGTTATTTTAGAAGAAATAAATTTTCATTAGCCACTCGTTTCAGAGCTTAGCGGAAACATAATGATAAATCGAATACATTAACAACAAAAATTGATAAATTGGCTAACAATTTCTCCCTCTCTTCACCTTCTACATTTTTTTCTTTTCTCTTTCTTATCCTTCTTCGTCCTTTCATTTTTTCTCTTTATTATTATTATTGTTATTTTTTTATCCTTCTCCCCCTTTCTCTTCTTTTCCCAAGAACTCCAAAAGTAGCAAAACTTCTATTTTTTTCTCTTCACTTTTCTTATATATCTTTCTCCTCCTCCTTCCACCTTTCCTTTTTCTCTCTCTCTCTCTTTTTATCCTTCTCCCCCTTTCTCTTCTTTTCCCAAGAACCCCAGAAGTAGCCAAACTTCTCAGCCAAGAAAGAAACGGTTCAAAGACGATCCCTAACTTCGCAACAAAAATACGAAACTTGAAGTCAGAATTGCCAAACAAAGCTAGGGATAAAGTTGTGTAGATAAATGAGGAGGTAAGTAGATGGATCGCTTTATGAAAAAAAATGTGTATGTGATCAATCTACCTATCTATCTATTTGACTATTTACCTATCTATCTGTCTATCCATCTATCTGTCTATCTATCTATTTAACTATTTATTTATCTAACTATCGGTCTATCTATCTATTTAACTATTTATTTATTTTTCTATCTTTCTATCTATCTGTCTATCTATCTGTCTATCTATCTATCTCTCTATCTGTCTATCTATCTATCTGTCTATCTATTAATCTGTCTATCTATCGATCTATCTGTCTGTCTGTCTGTCTGTCTGTCTGTCTGTCTGTCTGTCTGTCTGTCTGTCTGTCTGTCTGTCTGTCTGTCTATTTATCCGTCCATCTATCTATCTATCTATCTATCTATCTATCTATGTGTGTGTATGTATGTGTATATATATAGAGAAAAATGGAAAGAGAAATAGAAACAGAGAGAGAGAGAAAAATAAAACAGAAAGTTCCCTTTCGACCCCCCTCTCAACATACACAACACCCCCTCCCCCCCTAAAAAAAGAAAGAAAGATAAAACCTGGAAATCAAGAGCAGCATGACAACCGATAGCAGGGAGTCGCGTAGAAGCTGACCCGCTAAACACGTTTCCGACGCGTTTCTGACACGTTTCCAACATATTTCCGACACGTTTCCAACACGTTTCCAGTACGTTTCCAGCACGTTTCTAACACATTTACGACATGTTTCCGACACGTTTCCAACACGTTTCCGACACGTTCCCGACACATTTCCGACACGTTTCTAACACGCTAGGGCCGAGGCTCGTGCCCCGACGCCCTCCGTGGCTCGTGGCACGGCGCAGATGGCACCACGCGAGGGAAAGGTCATTCAGACGTTGACCCCAAGGAGAGGATTTGGGTCAAGGGTTGCCGGTTAGTTTGTTTCTGTTTTTGGTTTGTTTGTTTGTTTGAGTATTCGGGTTTACTTTTTCATTTTGTTTTTTATTTTATTTATTGTTTGTTGTTTGTTTGAGTGTTAGGGTTTCCTCTTTTTCGCTTTTTATTTATTTGAATATTGGGATTTACTTTATTTTTTTTTCGTTTCCTTGTTCATTTGCTTTTTTCTTTTCTTTTGTCTGTGAATTTCCTTTTTATTTTTATTTATTTATTTATCCATTATTATTTTTTACTAATTTAGTTTTCAATCTTGTATTCATATGTTTTGTTTATTTGTGTTATTTTTCAACCCTTTTTCTAATTCTTAAAAAAAAAAAAAAAAAAAAAAAAAAAAAAAAAAAAAAAAAAAAAAAAAAAAAAAAATATATATATATATATATATATATATATATATATATATATACATAATCAATTAATAATTATATTTGTTCTAATTTTTCCTTATCGTTTTGTTAACACCTAATTTTAAAAATTTATTTTGATTATTCGTGTTTTTTTTTTTTTTTTGCATTTATTTGTCTTGATTCATCTTTACAATGTGATATGATGTAAAATATATTAATAATGTAATCATGTGATGTAATGAGATCTAATGTAATACGTAATATAATCTAATGGAATATGAAGCAACGTAATGACATGTACTATGATATAATGAAATTATTATGACATTCTATTCCTCAATTATTGGTTTGTTTAAGTCAAATGTTCTTATCTTTCTTTCCTTCAAAGAGGGAGAGACGGAGAGGGGGGGAGAGAGCGAGAGAGCGAGAGAGCGAGAGAACGAGAGAGCGAGAGAGCGAGACGAAAGAAAGAAAATTGCATTGCAAGATATTTTCAACAAACACAATTTTATTTCGAGGACGAGAATTACAAAACATTATTGATTATCATTATCCTTTTTATCATTACGTCGTGCGTTAAACAAAAAATTCTTCAAACATATGACAAATTCATTATCACTGTAATGAAGTCATTAATTTTCCATTTTATACAGCTAATTAAAAAAAGATTTTCGTAAAATCAATTTGCGGATTAGAATTGCAGTAAAAATTATTATTTTTTTTGTTTGGAACGGTGAATGAGCGAAATAAAAAAGAAGAAAAAGAAAGAGATAGATAGATAGATAGACAGAGACAGAGAAAGAGAATATATATATATATATGTATATATATGTATATATATGTATATGTATGTATATGTATGTATATATATGTATATATGTATATATATGTGTATATATGTGTATATATGTGTATATATGTGTATATATGTGTATATATGTGTATATATGTGTATATATGTGTATATATGTGTATATATGTGTATATATGTGTATATATGTGTATATATGTGTATATATGTGTATGTATGTGTATATATGTGTATATATGTGTATATATGTGTATATATGTGTATATATGTGTATATATATGTATATATATGTATATATATGTATATGCGCATTTGTGCCATCACCTAGGCGGTGTTTGACGAACTACTTGGCGCCGTGTTGACATTATATCGTTGACTGGGTCTTTATACTGGTGTGGCTGACCCGTGATCCTTCCCCAGAGTAGTTGGTTAGGTAATCATTGTTGGTGGCTCTCAACCCACCATCCTATCTACGATAGACTCGCCGACTACCTTATTTAGGTTTGACTTACCTAATATATGTAAGTCCGTGCGTGTGCCCACGCGCGCAATATATATATATAATATATATATATATATATATATATATATATATATATATATATATATTTATATGCATTTCATTCCCCAACATAAGCATTAGATCAATGCAGCCGAGTCCCTTTCTAAAACCAAACTGAGTCTCTGGAAGAAACGGCCTTAAATATACAGAAAAACCAGACACTCTAGGTAAAACTAGTGTAATTGAAATGGGGCTATAGTCCGTTGGTGAAGACTGTACTGGGCCCTTGGGAATTGGGGGAACATTAACAAAGCACCAGCACTCTGAACATGACCCTTGACGAACTTAAAGGCGTAAGATTACAGCTAATTTAGGGGATAATTGGCCATTAAGGATTTTGAAAATCAAGGAAAACAAGCCATTAGTGTCTGCTCCACCATATTCGTCTAATTCTGATAACAGATACTTGATTCCAGAGGCTCTGAGATAAAATTGATTAAAGCATGTAATGGGTCACATGAAAGTGAAGGTCAGCATCTTCTATGCTTTGCTTTGAATTAAAGCATTCCGCTAACAAGGTAGCTTTCTCAATCGGACTGAATGTAACACCAGGCTTCAATAAATGAGGAATGGAGGAATCATTACCAGAGATGTTTTAAGTGTTGGCCACCATTTATGAGGCAGTGGCGCTTCTAAGAGAACATCTTTCAAATAAGCATTATATTCAGATTTATCCTCCTAAAAATATTTGTTGCTATACTCTGCATGACAGCATAATGCTCCCAACAAGGACGAGTATGGTTATCAAGTCAGAAATTGTAGGCAGTATGCCTGTCCCCGTAAGCCTGGTGACATCGTTCATTAAACCATGCTTTATTATCTGAATGAGATTTATAAGTTTTCTGGGTACAAACCTCGAGTTTCAGAGCATTAACCTGGCAAGGAGTATTATAAACATCTTTCCATAGGTGCTATCAAAAGCCTGGTAGACACCATCCCAATTAACTCTTGACTTTAAGAAGACTTGTTTAGTTAGGGTAAAATCTGGCATTAGAAAGTCCAGCTGGATCTTACAAGCTAGAATACGGTGGTCGGAAGAACCAGTTAGCGCGATGGACTTCACATTAATTATCCGTCTCACAACAGTTGATTATAGATCCAAAAGATTGCCACTTCCTGTGAACTGCACCACGGACTAACTGTCCCCGCAGAACTACATCTGAGAAATCTAAGGCAGAAATGCCATGTCGCTCAGTTGGGGACAGAATTCAGCCAGTCTCGGTGGTGAGCATTAAAATCACCTATTAAAATAAAGCACGATTTTCTATCATTCTCTTGACTGGAAATGTGGGAAGTCAGTATACAATAAAAAAATGCTGTCATCGACATTGGGACTTCTAAGAGACTAAAAATGTAGAAATTTATTCCTAAAACGACTCATATTCCGTAAAACGACTTGCATTTAAAACAACCTTAGAATTTATGCACAAACCTTGGGCGCGAGGCAAAGGATTTCTACATACCAACAAGGATTTATTAACATTAGGTAAAAGCAACTCTGAAGTGTGCCTCATGTCTGAAACCAGAGTTTCAGCACAACAAATAATACCAAATTTTATTGAGGCAGCTGAGGGTTCATCCAAATTCCCGCGAAGTCCGCGAGTATTACCAAAAAGTAATCTGCAATACTTTGGACAATCAGGGCCAGGAGTAAGCTCAACATCACCCAACAACAAAACAACAATTCCACACACAAACAATAACAACAGCAACAACAACAGCACACACACAAAAAAAACATAGATTTGAGAAAGAACTCATCAAAGACCCAGAGATTCTTAGCACCTCCTGACCACTGAAGGCCTGCTTGGAACGGGGGACCATGGCTAACACGACATTATAAGACAAGAAGAAAGTAAGAACGAAAATATGAGAAAGGATGAAAATCAATAAACGCAGGACTGTGCCTTCCTACGGCAAGGGGGTGGCTGAATTCTGGAATGTTTTGCACAAAAGTCGGGCTACAAATCAGAGGTCCACCTCAAGGGTGCCGTTGGTAGCGAAACTACCCATCCGCCTTTGCGTATAACACCAGGGATACCTAATACCCTCGTGACATGAACAATCACACGCTGATTGGGGGCAGACAATAACCAGTGGTGCTCTACTGAGAAAATTAAGGGGGCTTTTCCTCCACACCCTGGTGCTCAGAGCTCAACCAAG
>NC_051388.1:4310836-4325836 GCF_015228065.2 Penaeus monodon
AGTTCGAGAGTTCGAGTCACCGGCCGGCGCGTTGTTCCCTTGGGCAAGGAACTTCACCTCGATTGCCTACCTAGCCACTGGATGGCCAAACCAGCCTAAAGTCAGTGCTGGTCCCAAGCCCGGATAAATAGAGAGAATGATTACCTAAAAAAAGTAACACCGGCACTCTCCGTGGAAAGGAACTGGGGACCCTACCACGTACTCACTCCAAGAGCATCACAACATGAAAACTACAATTAAGTATCATGCTGTGACCACGGCGGCTCAGACATGAACCTACCGTTAAAAGAAGAAGAATATATATATACATTATACATATATATATCTATATATATGTATATTATATATATATATATATATATATATATATATATATATATATATATATATATATATATATATATGAGAGAGAGAGAGAGAGAAGGCAAGGAAGAGATAGACAGACAAACAGACTAATCTCCCCTCACCAGCGCCACCTCCTCCAAAAGACATAGCAGAGTGACGTAATGGCTTAACAAACCCATGAACCATCGCGACCTTCGGCTTGGCAAACTTGAACGCGAAGGTCTGGCACAAAAGAGGAAAAATCTGCTCCTTCTTGTAATCTTTCTCTCGAGGACGACGGGAAGGAGGAGAGGAGAGAGGAGAGGGGAGAAGAAAAAGGGAAGATAAGAAGGGAAGAGAAAGGGATGGGAGAGGGGAAGTGAGTTGAGTCGAGGAGAAAGAGGGGAAGAGAGAGGAGAGAGGGGAGGAGAGAGGGAAGAAGAGAGGGAAAGTGAATTGAGTCGAGGAGAGAGAGGGGAAGAGAGAGAGGGAAGGAGAGAGAGGTAAAGAGAGAGGGGAGGGAACATGAGGTCAGGAGGGTTATGCAAAACGGGCTTCGAGACTCCATTTTCAAAACTCCTGTGAGATGAAGTCCAAAATGTATTTCACGAGAGAGAAAACGACATGACAACAGAATTTAACGGATGGTCGGTACGAAGACACATGAAGGAGGGGAGGGGAGGGGGGTGATATAGGGGAGGGGAGGGGAGGGGGGGTGATATAGGAGAGGGGAGATGGAGAGTGATGTGGGGGAGGGGGTGATATGGGGGAGGGGAGATGGAGGGTGATGTGGGGGAAGGAGGGGAAAGTGGAGGGGGGATGTAGGGAGTAGTGAGGGAGGGGATATGGAGGAGGGGGAAGGAAGGGCGAAGGAGGGGTGAGAGAGGAGGATGTGGGGTGGGGGTAGGGAGGGTTAGCAGGGGAAGGGAAGGGAGAAGGGGTAGGGAGGGTGATGTGGGAGAAGGGTGAGGGAGAGGAGGATGTTGGGGAAGGAAGGGAGGAGGGGAGGGAGGGTAATGTGAAGGAGGGTGAGGGAGAATGAATTTTTCCACAACTGCGTTAAGAAAATAAGGGAAACAATGATAAGAGGAAGTAAAAACAAAGATAGATAGACAGATCAATAACTAGACAGACAGATGGTTAGAGACAGACAGACAGATAGACAGGCGTACAGACAGACGAAACAAAAGATACAAACAAAATACAAATAATCGAACAGACAAAAAAGGCAGAAGGAACTTGCCAAAAACAAACAATAAAGTAAAAAAAGAAAAAAATAAACGTAAAAAAGAAAGCAAACAAAAGGAAAGAAAGAAAATAAGAAACAAATATCAAAAAAGAAAAAAAAGTAAAAAAAAGTAAAAAAAAAAAACGTAAAAAAAGAGAAACGAAAAAACGAAAGAGAGAGAGAGCGAAAAGAGTAAGTGAGAGCAGCGTCGTTGCCTTCGTGAGGGCGAGCCAAGAGCCTGGGACCTGCATTGTTGTTAATGGCACCACTTGAGGTCTGTCCCTTGACAAAGGAACATTGTTGTGCTGATAAGAAATTTAATGACAATGGCAATTATCTTTCTATGTGATTCTTGCTTTTGTTTGCTCATTCTTATTTGCATTATTGTTAGCTTTAAGTTCACTATTGTGGGGTTGGTATATGTATATGTATATATATATATATATATATATATATATATATATATATATTACATATATATACATATATATACATATACATATACATATACATATACATATACATATACATATATATATATATATATATATATATATATACATATACATATACATATACATATACATATACATATACATATACACAGACACAGACACAGACACAGACACAGACACAAACACGCGCGCACACACACACACACACACACACACACACACACACACACACACACACACACGCGCGCGCACACACACGCACACACGCACACACGCACACACGCACACACGCACACACGCACACACGCACACACGCACACACGCACACACACACAAACACACACACACACACAACCCTCCCCCCCCATATATATATATATATATATATATATATATATATACATATATATATATAGTTTTTATATATATATATATATATATATATATATATATATATATATATATATATATATATAAACTGACTCTAATATGTAATTTAGGTATATTATTTGACAAGGTCCAAAAATAGGGAGAAAAAATATGGGAGAAAAAGCCTCGAAGTGAGGCCGGAAGTTTAACACAAAAGAAGAAAGAGAAGAAGAAGAAGAAACAGAAAAAGAATAAGGAGAAGAAAAAGAATTAGAAGCAGAAGAAGAAGGAGAGGAGGAAGAAGAAAAAAATAATAGGAAGAAAGACAAGAAGGAGAGGAAGAAGAAGAAAAAGAAGAGAAGGAGAAGGAGGAGAAAGAAAATAAGAAGAAAGAAAAAAAAGGTGAAGAAAATAAAATAAAAAGAAAAGAAATATAAAGGATAGAGAAAGGGGAAGAAGAAATAGAAGGAGAAGTAGCAGTAGTAGAAGAGGAAGAAAAAGAAGAAGAAAAAGAAGAAGAAGAGGAATGATAATGATAATAATCATAAAAAAATGATAATAATGATAATAATAGGAAAAATAAGAAAAAAGAAGAAGAAAAAGAAAAAAGAAATAGAAGAAGACGAAGATGATGAAGAAGGGGAAGGAGGAGGAGGTGAAGGAGAGGAAAAAGAAAAAGAAAATCTCTGTAAAGGACTTCCTGGAGAAGAGAAAAAAGAGAGAGAGAGAGATAGAGAGAGACAGAGAGAGAGAGAGAGAGAGAGAGATGAGATGATAGAGAGAGACTAAGAGTGAGAAAAAAAAGGAGGGGGAGGAAGGGGGGAGAGGGGGAGAGGGAGGATGTGATCTGATTTCCGACCAAGGGATTTACTCAAAAAAAAAAAAAAAAAAAAAAAAGATAAAGCCTCGGAGCGAGATGGGCATTTCCGGTCACTGGCTTCGAGAGGGGGGGGGGGGGATGAGAGAGGGGAAGAGGGGTAGGGGGATGGGAGGAGGAGGGGGTAGGAGAGAGAGGTAGGGGGAAGGAGAGGAGGAAAGGTGTGAGGAGGAGGGGCGGAAGGGGTGAGAGGGGGAGGGGGAAGGACGGTAGGAGAGGGTTAGGGGGATGGGAAGGACGGGAGGAAAGGGGTGGGGTTAAAAAGGTAGGAGGGATAGGGTAGAGGGACGGGAAAGGGAGGAGAGAGAGAGAGAGAGAGAGAGAGAGAGAGAGAGAGAGAGAGAGAGAGAGAGAGAGAGAGAGAGAGAGAGAGAGAGAGAGAGAGGAGAGAGAGGGGGAGGGAGAATGAGGGAGAAATAGGAGAAGAAGAGAGGAGAGAATGAGGGAGGAAAAGGAGGGAGAGGGAAGGGTAAGAATGAGGGGGGGAAGGGGAGAATGAGGTTGGGGGACGAAAAGGAGGGACAGAAAGATAGATGAAAAGATAGATGGAGAAGTAGATGGAAGGATGGATAGAAAGAGAGAGAAAGAAAAAAGAAAACGAACATAAGAAGAAGCGGAAAGATGGATAAAAGGAGGGATATAAAAAGAAAAAAAGAAAGAAAAAACAGAAACCAATAAACACGGAAACGAAAGAATGGACGAATGGAGGAACAGAAAGATGAATAAAGAGAGGAAAAGGGGAAGGGGCCGTTTAAAAAAGGAAACCCGATGGAAAGGGAAGAACCCAATAAGAAAAAGGATGGAAAAGGGAAAATGGTTGAAAAGGGGGGAAATGGGGGAAGGGAAAAGGAAAGGGAGAGGAATGATAAATTGAAGTCAGATGTGGAGGAAAAGAGAGAATGGAAGGACGGGTGATAAATGAAAAAGAAGAAAGAAGAGAAACGAAAAAAAAGAAAAAAAAGAAAACGAAATAGAGAAGACTGGACGAAGAGAAAGAAATAAAAGAAAAGAAAAAGAAAAACAAAGAGAGAGAAAAAGAGAGGAGAGAGAGAGAGAGAGAAGAGAGGGAGAGTAGAGGGGAAAGAAGAGAAGAGAGAGAGAGAAAAAGAGAGAGAGTTTAGAGAGAGAGAGAGAGAAAGAGAGGGAAGAGAGAGAGGGGAAAGAGAGAGGATAAAAAGGGAAAATTTAAAAAATCCCAAAAAATTTTTTTGGGGAAAAAAAAATAAAAAAAAACGGAAAAAAAGAGAATCGACATAAGACATAAGACAGGAAAAAAACTAATGGCAAAAAGCAAAAAACAAAACAAAAAATATGATAATGATAATTAAATAAAATATAATAGTAATCAGGGGATTTTTAAATATAATGACTAATATTTTGAATGAAAAAAATAAACAAAAATTTAAAAGATAAAACTAATGAAAATTTAATGTTTAAAAATACCGATAATAATAAATAAACCGGGATAAAAATAGTAAATTTGAAAAAAAAATAAGAAAAACATAAAGAAAATACGAAACAAAGAAAAATGAAAGTAAGGAAATTAATAAAAAAAAAAATCATTTTGAAAGAAAAGAAAAGGAAGATGATGATGATGAAGAAAGGAAAAGAAGAAGAAGAAGAAGAAGAAGATGAAGGAGAAGGAGAAGAAGAAAGGAAAAGAAGAAAAAAAAGGAAAAGAAGAAGAAGAAAGGCAGAGAAAAGGAAGAAAAACAGGAAGAAGATAGCAAGGAAATAAGAAAAGAAACAGTCAGAGAAGAAAATTAATAAATAAAGAAGAAAAAAGAAGGAAAATAGGAAAGTAAATGAAGAAGAAGAAGAAGAAGAATGAAAAAAGAAAAAGAAAAAAAAAACAATAAAAGAAGAAGAAAAAAACACTCCCCCCCCCTGCAGCCATTTCTCAAAACCCTTTTCTCTTTTCCTCAATTCCCCTTATAATTCTCTCACCTACTTCTCTTTATCATTATCATAATTTCCTGATAATCCTCCCACATATTTCTGTGATTATCATCCTTATTTGGAAATATATCCAAAGCGTCATCGTCAGAGTGGATACCCAAGCCATGGAAAGTTTTAATCGGCCGTTTCGCCGAACGACAGGGCGTGCCTCCATTCAAGCGGGGGGAGGGGGGGGACCTTGACAGGGGAGGTACCTTGACAGGGGGTGGGGGGTACCTTGACAGGGGGGACCTTGACAGGGGGGGTACCTTTTGACAGGGGGTGGGGGGTACCTTGACAGGGGGACCTTGACAGGGGGGGTACCTTGACAGGGGGTGGGGGGTACCTTGAGGGGGGTCCCCTTGGGAGGGTTACTTTTTGGGGGTGTATGTATGCATGAAAGGGATTGTGTGTATGTGTATGTAAAAAATGGGCCTGTTTGTATGTATTTTTCGTCTGTATGAATGTCGGGTCTCTTTTTTTTTTTTTTTTTTTTTTTTTACGCTTCTCTGCTTTTGAAAATTACACACACTTTCTGTCTGATTCTATCTATATACCTAATCATAAAATTACATTTGGGCCAAAATTCTAATTTTCTATGTTATTTTTAATATCAAAGATTTAAAATTTGGGCAAAAAATTTTCTAAAATCTTTTGTATTTTATATATATATATTATAATTTATATATATATATTTTAATAATATACACCACACAAAACACACACACACACACACACCCCCACACAACAACAACACACACACACACAAAAAACACACACACACACACACACACACACACATATACACACACCATTTACCCACAACACCCCACACACACCCCCACCAACACACACCAAAACCACACACAACCCCAACACCACACACACATCCCCAACAAAAACACACACACACACATATTTTACTCTATATATATATATATATATATATAATATTTTATTTTTTTTTTATTTTTTTTATTTATTTTACTACTTCTTTACGTATTTACACCAAAGCTTTGCTCTAATCGAAAGAATACTCTGAGAAAATACGGATAAAATAGAAGAAAAAGAAATGCGTCCGTTACCCTTTAGTAGCTCAAACAACGCTATGCCCGTCAAAACCCCCCAAATTTTTTAACTCGGTTTAAATGGCGGATTTACTAACGCCGTCAGGAAATTTTTGGAGACTTTTTGAGTTTTTTTCCCCGGGACGAAAACCGACCCCAAAAAATACTTCTTGGGCAAAGTGTAAAAGGGCCCGGGTTTAAAGATAAAATTTCAGTTGAGGTATAATGTGATCAGTTTTTGGGGGGATAAGGGATACGGGGGTAAAAAGAAATGCGAGATAATTGTTTCTATTTTATTTTTGCGGGCCCTTTTAACCCCTTTTTTTTAATCTTTTAATTTGCCCCCTTTTTTGGGGAAATGCTTTTTTAAATATAAAATATGTTTTTTGCCTGACTTTTATTTCTCTTCTAAAAAAAACAAAAATATTCTTCTTAAAATGATGCATTTTCTTGAAGACCATTTTTTGAAGCTCTCCCTTTCCCGACCTTCCATATACAGCATTCTTGTTTCACCCATTTGTCTTCTCTCCCCGCTTTTGCCTTTCACTCACCTTCTCTCTCTCTCTCTCCCTCTCCTTCCCCTCCCCTCTCTCCTCTCCCCCTCTCTCCTCTCCTTCTCCAATCTCTCTCTCTCTCCTCCCCTCTTCGGTCCCCTCTCTCTCTCTCCCCCCCCCCTCTCCCCTTTCCTCCTCTCTCTCTCTCCTCTTCTTTCTCCTCTCTCTTTCCCCTCTCTCCCCCTCTCTCCCCCCTTCTCTCTCTCTCTCTCCCTCTCTCTCCTCTTTCTCCCCTCTCTCTCTCGTCTCTCTCTCTCTTCCTCTTTTCTCCCCATCTCTCTCCCCCCCCCTCCTCCCTCTCTTTTCACTCTCTCTCTCCTTCCCCCTCTCTCTCTCTTTTCTCTTTTCTCTCTCTCTCTCTCTCTCTTTCCTCTCTCCTCTCTCTGTCTCTGTCTCCTTTTCTCTGTCCTCTCCCCCCTCCCCTTTTCTCTCTCTCTCTCCGTCTCTTTTCTTCTCCTTTTTTCCTCCCCCCCTCTCCCCCTTCCCCCCTTCTCCCCTCTCTCCCCTCCCCCCCTTTCCCCTCCTTTTCTCTCTCCTCCTCCCTATTATTATTATTATTTCTATTATTTTTATTATTATTATTATTATTTTATTATTATTATTTTTTTTTATTTTAAATTTTTATTTTTATTTTTTTCATTTTTTATTATTATTTTTTTATTAAATTTTCATTATTACTAATTTTTTATTATTTTTTGTTTTCTATTGACGGGTGGTTATCTTGCGCAACCCGTAGTTATCGAATTTTACCCGGGAGGTCTTTCGTTTTCTCTCTCTTTTCTTCTCTCTCTCTCTCTCTCTCCCTCTCTCTCTCTCTCTTTTCTCTCTCTCCCTCCTCCCTCTCCCTTTTCTCCTCTCCCTCTCTTTCTTTCTCTTTTTTCCTTTTCTCCCCTCCTTTTTTCCCCTCTTTTCTCTTTCTCTCTCCTTTTCTTTCCCCTCTCTCTCTTTTTCTCTATCTCTTTTCTCTCTCTCTTCCCCTCTCCTCCTCTCCCCCCTCTCCTCCCTCCTCTCATCTATCCTTTTCTCTCTCTCCCTCTCTCTCTTCTCTCCTTTTCCCCTCTCTCTATTTTTTCTCTCCTCTTTTCTCCTCTTTCTCCCCTCTCTCTCTCTCTCTTTTTTTCCCTCTTTTTCTTTTTCCCCTTTTTGCTTTCTTTTCGCTTCTTTTTCTTCTTCCTTTTCTTTCTTTCCCTTTCTTTCTTCTTTCTTCTGTCTTCTGTCTTCTTCCTGTCTTCTTTCTGTCTGCCCTTTTTGTCGCCTTTCTTTCTTCTTTCTTTCTTCCCTTTTTTTCTACCCTTTTTCTACCTGTCCCCCTTTTTTTCTAACCCTTTTTTTTCTAACCCTTTTTTTACCTTTTCTTTTCTACCTTTCTTTTCCCCCTTCCCTTTTTTTCCCCCTACCTTTCTTTCCCTTACCTTTCTTTCCCTCTACCTTCTTTCCCTTACCTTTCTTTCCCTCTTCTTTTCTTTTCCCCCTACCTTCTTTTCCCCCTACCTTTCTTCCCCCTACCCCTCTTTCCCTCTGCCTTTTTTTCCTCTACCTTTCTTTCCCCCTACCTTCTTTCCTCTACCTTTCTTTCCTCTCTTTTTCCCTCTACCTTTCTTTCCCTCTGCCCTTTTTTTCCCTCTCTTTCTTTCCCTCTTCTTTTCGCCTTTCTTTCCCTCTACCTTTCTTTCCTCTCCTTTCTTTCCCTCTACCCTTTCTTTCCCTCTACCTTTCTTTCCCTCTACCTTCTTTCCCTCTGCCTTTCTTTCCCTCTCCTTTCTTTCCCTCTACCTTTCTTTCCCTCTCCTTTCTTTCCCTCTTTCCTTTTTTTTCCCTCCTGCCCTTTTTTTTTTCCCTTTTCTACCCTCTTCCCTCTTTCCCTCTACCCTTTCTTCCTCCCCCCTTTCTTTTCCCTCTGCTTTCTTTTCCCTCTCCTTTCTTTTCCCTTCTTCTTCTTCCTTCTTCTTCTTTCCCTCTCTTTTCCTTTCTTTCCTCTCTTCCTCTTCTTTCCCTTTCTTTTTTTCTTTTCTTTTTTCCCCTCCTTTTTCCCCTCTCTCTCCTCCTTTTTCTTCTCTTTTTTCTTTCTCTCTCTTTCTCTCTCTTCTCTTTCTCTCTCTCTCTTTCTCTTCTCTTCTCTTTCTCTCTCTCTCTCTCTCTCTTCTATCCCTCTATCTATCTATCTATCTATCTGTCTATCTGTCTGTCTGTCTGTCTGTCTGTCTGTCTGTCTGTCTGTCTGTCTGTCTGTCTGTCTGTCTGTCTGTCTGTCTATCTTTCTGTCTACCTTTCTTTCTACCTTTCTTTCTACCTTTCTTTCTACCTTTCTTTCTACCTGTCTTTCTTTCCCTCTACCTTTCTTTCCCTCTACCTTTCTTTCCCTCTACCTCTCTTTCCCTCTACCTTTCTTTCCCTCTACCTCTCTTTCCCTCTACCTTTCTTTCCCTCTCTTTACCTTTCTTTCCCTCTCTTTACCTTTCTTTCCCTCTCTTTCCCTTTCTTTCCCTCTCTTTCCCTCTCTTTCCCTCTCTTTCCCTCTCTTTCCCTCTCTTTCCCTCTCTCTCTCTCTCTCTCTCTCTCTCTCTCTCTGCTCATTCGTACTTCGTCCGTTCCTGTTACCTTTCTCCCTCGTTCTTCTAGTTATCTTCCTCCATTCTGGTTCCTCTAAGTCTATATTTTTCTTCTCTTTCTTTATTCTTCCCCCTTCAGCTTCTCTCTTTTTTCTGTTCAGACACCTGTTCCTCTTTCTCTTATTCGCTCTGGCTTTTCTTTGCTGGAAATTTGCTCTCTCTCTCTCGATTTTTTCTCTCTCTTCTTGTCTTCTCTCTCTCTCTCTCTCTCTGTCTCTCTGTCTCTGTCTCTGTCTCTCTGTCTCTCTGTCTCTCTTCTCTCTCTCTCTCTCTCTCTCCCTCCCTCTCCCTCTCCCTCTCCCTCTCTGCTTCCCTGTCTGTATACTAACCCGGCCATTTCCCCTCATCTCTTCCCCTCTCCTTAAAGACCCTTTTGATGTCCTACAGACTCCCTAACCTAAGAAACTCCCCTTCCCTCTCCTCCTTCTTCCCCTGACAGTCCCTGACAGTCCCTGACAGCCCCTGACAGCCCCTGACAGCCCCTGACAGCCCCTGACACACCCGCAGAAGGAAAGCAAGGAAGTTAATATTGGTCACGATATTTTATGGCTGTGACAAGTCCGTCCGGCGAGCGGGTTATAAAAGAAGCCAATTCCTGGACTGATGTCTTTGTAGATGCAATAAACGCCGGGAGAAAGGTAATGTTAGGAAGATCGGATCTCTTTTTAGGACGATCGGAGACAGGGTGTAAAGATGCTCGAATGGAGGAAGGGTGGAAGGGTGTTTGATTGAAGGAAGGGTGGAAGGGTGTTCGATTGAAGGAAGGGTGGAAGGATACTCGACTGAAGGAAGGGTGTAAGGATGCTCTATCGTAAGGGAATTGGTCGGGAGTGAATGCCGTTTTTAGCGCCTTCTATGAGAAAAGGATTCGACCCTCCTGTTGGACTATAGACGCCAGGGGGATCAGCCATTTTCTGTCGTCTATAGCCGATGAAAGGGAGGGACTTCTGTGTAAACCTGTGTGTGTCAGGGAGGGGGAGGGGGAGGGGGTGCCAGTGTGCGTTCGGTTGTGTGTTTCTTTGTCTGTTTGTATGCGTTTGTAAAGGACTTTGTGATACTGGATATGTTTGGTATTTTTATCAGTTGGTGTTGTTACTGTTGTTATTATCCTTCTTTTTTCTATTCATTATTATTATTATTATTATTATTATTATTAATAATATTATTATTATTATTATTTTTATTATTATTATTATTATTATTATTATTATTATTATTACTATTATCATTATTATTTTTTTATTGTTATTATTATTATTATTATATATATCATCATCATCATCATATCATCATCATATCATCATCATCATCATCATCATCATCATCATCATCATCATATCATCATCATATCATCATCATCATCAATCAATCAATCAATCAATCAATCATCATCAATGTTGTTATTATTATTATTTTCATTATCATTGTTACTAGATTTTCGTATAGCACTCTGTACGCACATCTGCGTACGTGTGTGTATACATTTGTGTGTATCTGTGTGTGTGTGTGTGTGTCTGTCTAATCCATTTACGTAATCGCCTTGACATTTTTACGCACATGTGTATGTGTGTGCGCTTGCATAAACGGCCATGTGTGCATCCGAGCATATCCTTCCATCAAAGCGTTCATGTACGTACGTCTCTCTACGCACACAGCCACGTCAGGGAGCTTGCATGTACGTATTTCTGCCTTTCATTTTTTTTTTTTTTTTGAGAGTAGCGCTAAGCTATGATTTACTGAAGGTTGATAGGTTGCAATGCCATTCGTTGCAGACAGATACTGCTGGCTTCGGTGCTCCACTTTGCTGCATGTTGCATGTTGGGAAAGAGAGAAAGGAGAGGGGAAAGGGGAGTGACCTGATGAAGATTGGACATAGAGGAGGTGGAGAAAGCGGGGGAGGGAGGAGGAGGAGGAGGAGGAGGAAGGAGGAGGAGGGGGAGGAAGAGGAGGAGGAGGAGGAAGAGGAGGAGGAGGAGGAGGAGGGGGAGGAAGAGGGGGAGGAAGAGGGGGAGGAGGAGGGGGAGGAGGAGATAGAGGAGGAGGAGGAGGAGATAGAGGAGGAGGAGGAGGAAGAAGAAGATTAGGAATAAAAGGAGTAAGTAGGGAAGGGAAGTAACCTGATGAAGATCGGACATACAGGAAGAGGAAAAAAATTTGGATAAAGATTAAAAAGCGAGGAAAAAAAAGATAATGGATAGATGTTGACAGTGATTACTGATAGTGATAATGATGATGATGACGATGATGATGATGATGATGATGACGATGGTGATGATGACGACGACGATGATGATGACGATGATGATGACGATGATGATGATGATGACGATGATGATGACGATGATGATGACGATGATGATGACGATGATGATGACGATGATGACGATGATGATGACGATGATAATGTGATGATAGTGATTTTGATGATAGTGATGGTGATGAAGTTATGACAATATTGTTAATTATGGTGATTAATAATAACTATAGCTTATGTTTATGACGATGATAATGCCGCTAAAAAAAAAATGATAATGAAGATGATAAAGAGGGAAAAGGAAAGAATAAGGGTCAAACGAGGTGTTTCGGTGCATAGTGTAGGAAAGGGAAGAAGTAGAAAGAATGAAAACGGGGAGATAGAGAAAAAGGGAATAAAGGGGGAACAGACAGCTAAAATGGAAAAGAAGGGCGAAAAAGGAATAAGGAAAAGGCGTAGGAGGAGGAGGAGGAGCAAGAGAAGGAGGAGAAGGAGGAGAAAGAGGGAAGGGTAGGTGCAGGAAGAGGGGGAGGAGGAGGAAGAAGAGGAAGAAGACGAAAAAAGGAAGAGGGAAGAGGAGGAAGAAGAGACGAAAGGTAAGAGAAAGCGGTAATGAATACAGCGAGAACAATGATAATGAGAGAAAGAGGAGACAGAGCATATATGGTAATGAGAAGGAGAGGAAGAGAGAGGAAGTGGAGGGGAAAACCATAAAGGGAAAATGAAAAGTAATAAGAACAAGCATAACGAAGATAAGGAATTAAGTAGGAGGCGGAATACCGAAAAGGGAAATAAGGAAAAGTGGAGAGAAAGGAAGATGGAAAGAGAGAACAGCATAATGAAAAAAAAGACATAGATAGTTAGAGAGACAAATAGATAGAGAGAGACTGATAGAGAAATAATCGCAGATAGATAGGAAGACAGATAGAGATACGCAGACGGACAGACAGATAGATGGATAAATATATATATATGGAGAGAGAGATTTTCCAATATATATAGTTGATGATTGTGGAAAAAAATGCTACAGAAAATACAAAACAACCCCCCCACCAAAAAAAAGAAAAAAAACAGAGATCACCATCTCGTTTTCTACGACGCCAAGGCCAACCCGCGAGCAAGAGGACGGAGGGGAGACTTCGCCATTTCGCATAATCTCCCGATGAAACCCAGCCGGCCGAGGATTAACGCGTGAAGAATTCCCTGAAGAACTATAATTATTGTCTTAATGAGTCGGCAGAAGGCACAGCTATTGACATGAGCTGGAATTCGGTTCATTTCAGACTCACTTCGGGGCCTTTCAATAAGCGATAATGCGAGAGAAAGGCGAAGAGGAATGGGGAAAAGGAATGGGGATGGGGTGTGGGGTGTGGTGGGTGTGGGGTAGTTTTTAAGTCGTGCGGCTGTGCTTAGGATGGGGGTCGGGTCGTGCTTTATTTTTTTTATTTAGTTTTTGTTTTTAAATTTGCTGTTGTTTTTGCACTGTTGCTGTGTTTGTTGTTGTTGTTAATTTGTTATCATTCCAGTGATAACAATGACTATCATTACTGGCATTATTCTTATTCTTATTCTGCTTACAATTATCATCATTATCACTATCATCACCATCATCATCTTTGCAACTATCTTCCTCCTCTTCATTATCATCATTATCACTATCATCACCATCACCATCTTTGCAACTATCTTCCTCCTCCTCATTATCATCATCATCACCATCATCATCTTTGTTAACTATCCTCCTCCTCCTCCTCCTCATTATCATCATGATCACCCTTCCTCTCACCACTCCCCTAATCATCACCATTCTCACCACTAACCTCGCCACTTATCACCATTATCATCATTATCCCATTAACCTCATTCGCAGAGGAGGAGACACAGCCGGTGCTCCCTCGAAAGGCTCTTGAGGAGAGAGAATTTCCTCATCCGGGAACTCTCAAGCTGGCGTTATGAAGGTAAACAGGGATGGGGGAAGGGAGATTAGTGGAAGGGAGGGAAGGGGGAAGGAGGGAAGGGAGGGAAGGAGGGAAGGAGGGAAGGAGGGAAGGAGGGAAAGGAGGGGAGGAGGGAAGGAGGGGAGGAGGGAAGGAGGGGAGGAGGGAAGGAGGGAAGGAGGGAAGGAGGGAAGGAGGGAAGGAGGGAAGGAGGGAAGGAGGGAAGGAGGGAAGGAGGGAAGGAGGGGAGGGGGGGAAGGGGGGAAGGGGGGAAGGGAGGGAAGGGAGGGAAGGGAGGGAAGGGAGGGAAGGGAGGGAAGGGAGGGAAGGGAGGGAAGGGGGGAAGGGAGGGAAGGGAGGGAAGGGAGGGAAGGGGGAAGGAAGAAAGGGAAGGAGGGAAGGGAGGAAGAAAGGGAAGGAGGGAAAGGAGGAAGAAAGGGAAGGAGGGAAGGAGGAAGAAAGGGAAGGAGGGAAGGAGGAAGAAAGGGAAGGAGGGAGAGAAAGGAAGGAGGGAGAGGGAAGGAGAGATAAGTGGAGGAAGGGAGGTAGAGGGAAAGATGAGGGTGAGGGAAGGAAAGAGAAGGAGAGAGGGAGAGAGAATGAAAAGGAAGAAGACGGAAAGGAGGGAGGGAGAGGGAGGGAGAGAGGAGGGATGAGTGGAAGGAGGGAGGAAGAGGAAAGAGAATCTCTCCAGGCGACGTTTTGAAGGTAAAAAAGACGAAGGGAGGTAAGGAGGAAAGGTGGAAACGAGGGAATAAGAGAATGAGGGAAGGAGAGAGAGAGGGAAGGAACGAGGGAGAGGAAAGGAGAGAGAAGGATGGCGTTATGAGGCACTTCATCGCTCCCTCTCTCTATTCCTCTCCTTCCCTCCCTTTCCCTCCCTCCCTCCTTTTCCCTCCCTCCCTCCCTCCCTCATCTTCAACTCCAACCATCACGACCTGACCGAACTGTGTCTTACGTAACACCCCCCCCTCCCTCTTCTGGTATTGAATGGTACTTAATGGTATTGAATAGTATTGGGACCTCCGAATTGCATGGCTTAAGATAACGCTGATTATCCACTTTTGGAAACTTTGGTGTCAATGATTGAACAGACGGGGGGGAGGGGGGGGAGGGAAGGGATGGGAAGGAAGGGAGAGGAGGGAGGGAAGGGAGGGACAAAGATGAGGGAGGGGGAAGGAGAGAGAGAGAGAGAGAGAGAGAGAGAGAGAGAGAGAGAGCGAGGAAGGGGAGAGAGAGAGAGAGAGAGAGAGAGAGAGAGAGGAGAGAGAAAAGGAGAGAGAGGGGAGAGAGAGAGAGAGAGAAGAGAGGGGAGAGGAGAAGAGAGGAAGAAGAGAGTAGAGAGAGAGAGAGAGAGAAAGAAAAGGGGGATAGGAGAGAGGAGGAGA
>NC_051388.1:4328354-4340854 GCF_015228065.2 Penaeus monodon
TCAAATTTTTATCCCCTATTATTATCATTATATTATTATTATTATTATTATTATCATCATCATCATCATCATCATTATTATTATTATTCGTAGTAGTAGTGTTAGTAACTGTATCATTATCATTATCATCATTGTCATTATCATTATCCTCCTCTTCCTCATCATCACCATCGTTTTTAATATTACCCTTCCCCTCATTATGATTATTATCCTCCTCTCCTCCTCCTCATCTCCTTTTTCTCCTCTCCTCCTCTTCCCCCTCCCCCCCTCCTACTCCCCCTCCTCCTCCTCCTCTCTTCCTCCTCCTCCTCTCTTCTTCCTCCTCCTCCTCCCCCTCCTCCTCCTCCTCCTCCTCCTCCTCCTCCCCCCTCCTCCTCCTCCTCTCTTCCTCCTCCTCCTCTCTTCTTCCTCCTCCTCCTCCCCTCTCCTCCTCCTCCTCCTCCTCCTTCTCCTCGTCAGCTGGTTTGCAAGAGTGAAAGCGAACTGAGCCAGACCTATTTCAGATGGCAAAGCAGCTGGTATCCGGCAGCTGGCCTCCCTATCAGCGGTACCAGCTGACCCGTGTATCATTATCTTGTCAAAGTTTCCAAGTTTCATTTTTTTTTTGTCTTTCTGGGTTTCTTTGTGAGTTGGAGGGGCTTGAGTTGTTTTGTTTGTTTGTGTGTTTTTTTGTGTTTGTTTGTTCGTTTGTTTGTGTGTTTGTTTGTGTGTTTGTTGGTGTCATTATGAGTTGTTTTGTTTTTTGTATGTTTGAGTGCTTTTGTTTGTGCGTCTTAGGTGTATTTTTGTCTGAGTTAGTGTATGGAGGAGGAGGAGGAGGAGGAGGAAAGGGAAAAGGAGGAGGAGAGAAAGAAGAGGAGAAGGAGGATGAGGAAGAGGAGGAGAAGGATGAGGATGAAGATGAGGATGAGGATGAGGAGGAAGAGGGGGGAAAAGGAGGAGAAAGAGGAAAAAGAGGAGAAAGAGGAGAAGGAGGAAAAGGAAGAGAAGGAAGAGTAGGAGGGAGATCGAAGCTTAGCTGAAGAAACCAAACAGCATTTCAGCGCCAAGAATTACGTATTGAAAACAGAGACTAAGATTTTACAGCGTGTCTCTCTCCTCGCCTCTGCGCCCTCCAGACAGAGGGGTCGGCAGTAAAAGTTAACGGGCGCGGACTGAATTATATTAAAGGGGGCAGGGTGGGTGGGCGGAGGGAGGGGGAGGGGGGGAGGAGGAGGGAGGGTGTGGGGAGGGAGGGTGTGGAGGAGGGAGGGTGTGGAGGAGGGAGGGTGTGGAGGAGGGAGGGTGTGGAGAGGGAGGGTGTGGAGGAGGGAGGGTGTGGAGGAGGGAGGGGTGGGGAGGAGGGAGGGTGTGGAGGAGGGAGGGTGTGGAGGAGGGAGGGTGTGGAGGAGGGAGGGTGTGGGGGGAGGCTTCCCCTCCCTCTTCCCACTCTCGAATCTGCCCTCTCTCCCCCTCCACCTTACACACATCTCCCCCTCCCCCTCCCCTCCCCCTCCTCATTCCCATAGATGTATCTCTCTCCCCCCTTGACATCGTCATATCTGTTCTTCTCCCTCCTCCTCTTCCTCCCTTTATCTCCCTCCCTCTTCGAAGCCTCCTATTTGTACTACCCCCCCCCCCTTTCCCTCTTTCCTGCTTCCCATTTTTCTCTTCCTTCTTTCCTATCCTCGTTTTTGTACTCTTCTCTCCTCCCTTCTCCTCTTCTCCTTCTCTCCTTTCCACCTTCATGTCCCCCTCCCCCTCTCTTTCTCTCTCTCTCCCCCCCCTTCTCCTTCCTCCTTCCTTCTCCTCCCTTCCCAGTCCTCCCATTCTCTTTCTCCTCTTTCCTACTTCCAACTCTCTCCACTCCTTCTTTTCCCTCTCTCGTCCTTTCCTCCTTCATCCCTTTCCCTCCCTTCCCCCACTCCCTTCCCTCCCTTCCCCCACTCCCTTCCCTCCCTTCCCCCACTCCCTTCCCTCCCTTCCCTCCCTCCCCCCTTTCTCTTTATTTCTCTGGGGAAAAAATAGTCATCCTAGCATCCCAGTACTAAGCAATGTCAAACTGCAAGAACATTGCAACTACTCTCCACTTCGTATGTGGCGATGAACATAGTCAAAGGTTTTCAATTGCGGCTTACAACATATACATATATATGCAGATAGCATATTACGGTCATGGTTCCGCTGCCTATAGCTACAACGTGGGCAGTTTTAGGAAAGGGGTGATATTGTAACCTTTTTTTGCTAGAATGTGTCTCCTTTTTATTTTATTATTATTATTTTTTTTTAGAAAATATCTTTTTATATATATATCTTTTTTTTAATTCTTATTTTATTTTATTGACCATTCGCCCCCTGCTCCTACTAAAGAGTACGGAAGGCTGTAAAAGTTAATTGCTGCGAGATTGAATTGTCTCAGAGGGAGCATCGCTACCACACCACCGCTGTAATGTTTAGTCACCTTCTACTTTAACGACACTGGACTCACTCCAACGACAGCAAAGACGCCATCATCAGACGAAATGGCAAGACACACACACACAAACATACACGCACACGCACGCACACACGCACACACGCACGCACACACACACACACACACACGACAGCACACACACACACACACACACGCACGCACACACACACAAAACACACACACACACACAACACACGCGCACAATCGCCCAACGCACGGACGCACACACGCACAACGTCTTACGCACAACGCACACCACACACACACCACACACACACACCCAGCACCACAAAAACACGAGAGAAGGGGTTTCACACACACACACACACACACACACACGACACACACAACACACACGCACAGCACACACGCACACCCCACACGCACGTAGACGCACACACACCACACACACACACACACACACACACACACACACATATGTATATATTCATATATAAACTTATACATATTAATTTATTAATTAATAAATGATATGTATATATATGTATCCCTCCTCATATCTCTTGATTTCTCTATCTATCTCCTTCCTCTCTCCTCCCTCCTTATGCCTCCCCCTATCTCCTCCCATTCCTTCTCCTCTCCCTCTCTGTCTCTGTCCATTCCCTCCTCCCACTCCTCCTCCCCTCTTTCCTTCCCTCCCTCTCTTTCTCCCTCTCTCTTTCCTTCTCTCCCTCCTTCCCTCCCTCTCTATCCATGCATCCGTCTTTCCTCCCACTCCCTCCCTCTCTCCCTCTCCCTCACCCTCCACTCCAGCTCACAGCGAAGGCACCATTTTCCCCTCTCCCTCCTCTCTTCCTCCCCTCTCCCTCCCCTCTCTCTCCCCTCTCCCTCCCCTCTCCCGAAGCCTTATAACCCTAAATGAACTCAGGTGATTTCTTTACGACGGGGGAATATCACCTTTTCAGAGTCCCTTGTCCTTTGTACGTGGTTCTGTACGTGTGGGGGCGTGTGGGTGTGTGGGCGGCTTGGCGTGTGGATACGTGGATGTGTGGGTGTGTGGGCGCGTGGGTGTGTGGATACGTGGACGTGTGGGTGTGTGGGCGCGTGGTGTGTGGATACGTGGACGTGTGGGCGTGTGGGTGTGTGGATACGTGGACGTGTGGGCGTGTGGGTGTGTGGGTGAGTGTTCGTGTGGCTGTGGGCGTGTGGGTGGGTGGGCTTATGTGTGTGTGTGTGTGTGCGTGTGTGTGTGTTCGTGTGATCGTGTGATCGTGTGGATATGTGGTCGTGTGGGTGGGTGGTCGTGTGGTCGTGTTTTCGTGTGATCGTGTGGGCGTGTGGGCGTGTGGGCGTGTGGAAGAGTGGAATAGGGAGTAGGGGAGATTGAGGATTGAAAATATAAAGAGGGAATAAGTGAGGAAGGATGATGAAGGAAGGAGAAAGAGGAGAAGATAAGAGGGTGAGGATGAGAAGAAATATATGCAGAGGGAAGGAAGGAGGGGAGAATAAAAGAGGGAATGAAGAGGAGGAGGAAGAGGAAGAGAGAGAAGGGATGGAGGAAAAGGAAGGAGGATGCATAACAAGAGATTACGGGAATTCCACGTGTGCCTTGGGGGGTGGGGGGACATTAATTAATGAATGGGAAATGGGGAAGGAGAGAAGGAATGGAGGATGAGGAATAAAAGGAGTAAATAGGGGGAGAGGTATGGTCCTGGTAACACGTTTTCATTTTGTCTCTTATTTCTACTTTCTCTCTCTCTGTCTCTCTTTCTCTCTTTCTTTGTCTCCCTCTCCCCCCTCTCTCTCTCTGTCTCTCTCTCTCTCTTTCTTTGTCTCCCTCTCCCCCCTCTCTCTCTCTCTGGTCCGCTCTCATCTTTCCTTTGTCTCCCTCTCCCCCCTCTCTCTCTCTGTCTCTCTCTCTCTCTTTCTTTGTCTCCCTCATCCCCCCTCTCTCTCTCTCTGTCTCTCTCGCTCTCTTTCTTTGTCTCCATCCCTCTCCCCCCTCTCTCTCTCAGTCTCTGTCTCTCTCCCTCTTTCGTGTCTCCCTCTCCCCACTCTCTCCTCTCTGGTCTCTCTCTCTCGTCTTTCTTGTCTCCCTCTCCCCCCTCTCCTCCTATCCTCTCTCTCTCTCTTTCTTTGTCTCCCCTCTCCCCCCCCTCTCTCTCTGTCTCTCTCTACTCTCTTTCTTTGTCCCCTCGCCCCCTCTCGCTCTCGTCTCTCTCTCTTCTCTATTCTTTGTCTCCCTCTCCCCTCTCTCTCTCTCTCTCGCTGTCTCTCTCTCTCTCTTTCTTTGTCTCCCTCTCCCTCCTCAAATCCCCTCCACTCATCCCCCCCCTCTCTCTCCTCTGTCTCTCTCTCTCTCTTTCTTTGGTCTCCCTCTCCCCCCTCTCTCTTCGCTCTGGTCTCGCTTCTCCCTTCTCCCCCCTCTCTTCCTCTCTGCTCTTCTCCTCCTCTTTCTTGTTGTCTCCCTCCCCTCCCCTCTCCCCCCTCCCTCTCCTCTCTTCCTCTCTCTCTTTCTTTGTCTCCCTCTCCCCCCCTCTCGTCTCTCTCTGGTTCGTCTCTATCTCTCTCTTTTCTTTTCCTCCCTCTCCCCCCTCTCTCTCTCTCTGTCTCTCTCTCTCTTTCTTTGTCTCCCTCTCCCCCCTCTCTCTCGCTGTGTCTCCTCTCTCTCTTTCTTTGTCCTCCCTCTCCCCCCTCTCTCTCTCTGTCTCTCTCTCTCTCTTTCTTTGTCTCCCTCTCCCCCCTCTCTCTCAGCTCTGCTCCTCTCTCTTTCTTGTCTCCCCTCCCCCTCTCCTCCTCTCTCGATGACGGCTTCTCTCACTCTCTTGCTTTGTCTCCCTCTCCCTCCCTCTCTCTCTCTGTCTCATCTCTCTCTTTCTTTGTCTCCCCTCTCCCCCCGCATCTCTCTCTGTCCTCTTCTCTCTTCTTTCTTTGTCTCCTCTCCATCCCCCCCCTCTCTCTCTCGTCTCGTCGCTCTCCTCTCTTTCTTTGTCTCCCTCTCCTCCCCTCTCTCTCTCTCTGCTCTCTCTCTCTCTTTCTTTGTCTCCCTCTCCCCCCTCTCTCTCTCTGTCTCTCTCTCTCTCTTTCTTTGTCTCCCTCTCCCCCTCTCTCTCTCTGTCTCTCTCTCTCTCTTTCTTTGTCTCCCCTCCCCCCTCTCTCTCTCTGTCTCTCTCTCTCTCTTTCTTGTCTCCCTCTCCCCCCCGTCTCTCTCTCTCTTTCTCGCTCTCTCTTTCTTTTGATCTCCCTTTTCCCTCGCCCCCCTCTCTCTCTCTGTCTCTCTCTCTCTCTTTCTTTGTCTCCCTCTCCCCCCCCTCTCTCTCATCTCTTCTCTCTCTCTCCTCTCTCTTTCTTTGTCTCCCTCTCCCCCCTCTCTCCTCTCTGTCTCTCTCTCTCGCATCTCCTCTTCTTTCTTTGTCTCCCTCTCCCCCCTCTCTCTCTCTGTCTCTCTCTTCTCTTTCTTTGTCTCCCTCTCCCCCCTCTCTCTCTCTGTCTCCTCTCGCTCTCTCTCGCTTTCTTTTTCTCTGTCTCCTCTCTCCACCCCTCTCTCTCCTCTGTCTTCTCTCATCTCTTTCTTTGTCTCCCTCTCCCCCCCTCTCTCTCTCTCGCTCTCTCTCTCGTCTTTCTTTGTCTCCCCTCTCCCCCTCTCTCTCTCTCAGCTCGCTCTCTCTCTTTCTTTGTCTCCCTCTCGCCCCCTCTCTCTCTCCCTGTCTCTCTCTCTCTCTTCTTTTTCTCCTCTCCCCCCCTCTCTCTCTGTCTCTCTGTCTCTCTTTCTCTTTTGGCTCCCTCTCCCCCCTCTCTCTCTCTGTCTCTCTTCTCTCTTTCTTTGTCACCCTCTCCCCCCTCTCTCTCTCTGTCTCTCTCTCTCTCATCTTTCTTTGTCCTTCCCTCTTCCCCCCCCTCTCTCTCTCTCAAGCTCTCAGTCTGCTCATCTTTCTTTGTCTCCCTCTCTTCCTCTCCCCCCTCTCTCTGCTCTTCTGTCTCTCTCTCTCATCTTTCTTTGTATTCCCTCTCCCCCCCTCTCTCTCTCTCTGTCCTCTCTCTCTCCTTTCTTTGTCTCCCTCTCCCACCTCTCTCTCCTCTCTGGTCTCTCTCTCATCTTCTTTCTTTGTCTCCCTCATCCCCCCTCTCTCTCCTCTCTGTCTCTCTCCTCCTCTTTCTTTTGTCTCACTCTCCCCCTCCTCTCTCTGTCTCTCTCTCTCTCTTTCTTTGTCTCCCTCTCCCCCCTCTCTCTCTCTGTCCTCATCTCCTCTCCTTTCTTTGTCTCCCTCTCCCCCCTCTCTCATCTATGTCTCGCTCTCTCTCTTTCTTTGTCTCCCTCTCCCCCTTCTCTCATCTCCTGTCTCTCTCTGCTCTCTTTCTTTTGTCTCCCTCTCCCCCCTCCGCTCTCTCTCTGTCTCTCTCTCTCTTTCTTTTGTCTCCTCTCTCCCCCCTCTCCCTCTCTGTCTCTCTCTCCTCTCTTTCTTTGTCCTCCCTCTGCCCTCTCCCCCCCTCTCGTCTCTCGTCTCTCTCTCTCTCTTTCTTCTTTGTCTCCCTCTCCCCCCTCTCTCTCTCGTCTGTCTCTCTCTCTCTCGTTTCTGCTTTGTCTCCCTCTCCCCCTCTCTCTCTCTCTGTCTCTCTCTCCTCTCTTTCTTTGTCTCCCTCTCCCCCTCTCTCTCTCTCTGTCTCTCTCTCTCTCTCTCTCTTTCTTTGTCCTCCCTCTCCCCCTCTCTCCTCTCTGTCTCTCTCTCTCAAATCTTTCTTGTCTCCCCTCTCCAACCTCTCCCCTCATCCCCCCTCTACTCTCTCTGCCTCGTCTCCGTCTCTCTTTCTTTGTCCTCACTCCCCCCCTCTCTCTCTCTGTTTCTCTCTCTCTTTCTCTTTCTTTGTCTCCCTTCGCCCCCTTCTCTCTCTCTGTCTCTCTCTCTCTCTTTCTTTGTCTCCCCTCTCCCCCCTCTCTCTCTCTCTGTCTCTCTCTCCTCTCTCTCGTTTTTTTTTCACCACTTTCACTCTTCTCTGTGCTCTTTCCTCTCATCTCCTCCCTTTTCCCTCGATCTGCCCTTATCCCCTCTGTCGTGTTGCGGCCTCTCCTCTCTCCTCACCTACCCTCCCTCTTTCCCCTCTTCCCCTTCCCCACATCCTTCTCTCCCCCTCCCTCTTTCCCTATAGCCCTCTCCCTCACCCCCCTCACCCCCTCTCTCTCTCCCTCTTTCACTCCTCCCGGCTCTCTCTCTCACCCCATCCCCCTTCATTTCCTCCTCACCCACACCCTATCTCCCCCTCCCCTCTCTCCTCTGCCCCTCTCCCCCCTCTCCGCCGTCACTTCCTCCCTCAACCCACTCCCTCTCTCCCTCTTTCCTTCCCCCCTCCCGTCGCTCTCTCGTGTCCCTCATTGACGTACGAAGGGATTAGAAATCAAGTTTCTTTCTCTCGCTTTAGAGACACAGAAAGGAAGCTATGGCTTAACTTTCTCTCTCCTCTTTCAGTGCTTTTCATCTCAACATCATTTCTAAATCGACAAGAGAGAATTCTTGTAGTTTATTAAACAGATCCTATGATTTCGTTCTCTTATATTCTTCTTATTATTATCTTTTATATTGTATAGTGGGCTGGTATGTCCAATTGAAAAAGGTCGTGTTATAGATCTTTCCGATGGGCTTGTGACAATGGGAAATGGTTGGGTTACTACTGTACTGTTTTGCTTTAATAGAATGGTTGGTTTTATATGGTGTGTGTGTGGGGGGTGAGGGATAGGGTGTGTGTGTTTTTTTGTGCGTTTGTGGGTGTGTTTGTGGTGTTGCTTTGTGGGGGGGTGTGTTTTGCTGTGTGTCTTGTGAGTGTGTGTTTGGTGTATGTTTTTTTTGTGTCTTTGTGTGTATTTGTGTGTATGTGTGGTTTGTGTTGATGTGCGTGTATATTTGTGTGGTGTGCTTCTGGTGTTTGTGTGTGTGTTTGTGTATATTTTGTGTGTTGTGCGTGTGTGTGAATGTGTACGCACTTGTGCCATGTCCGTCATTTCTGTTTCTTGTATGTAAATATTTATTTTAGTACGTTGCAAAACTACATTTACAAAATACACATATCCCTAGTTAAAATGTTTAAAAATGGTGCAATCTTTCCCCACTGTTACCCCAGCACACGAGAGCAGTTTGTTTTAAGGACCTTTTCAAAGCAAACCCTTCCAAACGAAGCTCCAAAGCTCTCCCCAGCTCCCCGGCACTTTCTTGACTTGTCCCCAAACAGATATTTTGGCAGGAGAGTGACGGCCACTGGACGCCAGCTTTCCGAAGCCTGAGTTAATTCGCTGCGATGACGAACAATCTTTGGAAAATTAAGAGAAGAAGAGGATGAGGAGGAGGAGAAAGAAACAGAAAAAAAAAGAAAGAAGAAGAAGAAGAAGAAGAAGAAGAAGAAGAAGAAGAGAAGAAGAAAGAAAGAAGAAGAAGAAGAAGAAAGGAAGAGAAATAATATAAGAAAAATAAGAAAGAAGAAACAGCAACAGAAGAACAAGAAGGAAAAAAAGGAATTTATTTAGGAATATTGTAAGAGATTTTCATATTAATTTTTCTTTTATGGTATTTTAATGATCGGGTTATTATGATTTAAGGTGATAAATATATAGATAGAGAGCGATAGATAGCTGATAGATAGATGGGTAGATAGATAGATAGATTAGATAGATAGATGATAATCGTTTAGTAAACAGACGAGTAGATAGATGATAGGATGATAGATAGACTGATAGATCGATAGATAGAAAAGTAGAATGATCGATGATAGATAGATAGAAAGTAAATATTTGATAGATAGATAGATAGATAGTAAACAAATTGCTGAAAAGAAATACTAGTATTACAATCAGGATGATAAGGGCAAATTATCATAACAGCATGAAACGAAGGTCGATAACTACCTTTGTCTATTCTCTCTCTCTCTCTATCTCTTTCTCTCTCTCTCTGTCTTATTCTGGCAGTCTCCTTCTGTCTATGCTTGCCTGTCTGTCTCTCTTTCTCTCTCTCTCTCTCGTTCTCATCCCCCTCTTTTTCTCTCTCCTCCGTCAATCCTCTTCTCTCTCTCGCTCCTCCTCTCCTCTCTCATCTCTCCTCTCATCTCTTATCTCTCTCTCTCTCATATCTCTCTCCTCTCCTCGCTCTTCTCTCCCCCCCCCCCCCTCTCTCTACTCTACCTCTCCCTCTCTATCTCTCTCTCTCTCTCTCTCTCTCTCTCTCTCTCATCTCGCTCTCCTCCTTCTCTCTCTCTCTCTCTCATCCCTCCCTCTCTCTCTCCTCTCTCTCCCGTCTCTCCCTCTCTCTCTCTCTCTCTCCCCTCCATCAACCTCTCTCACCCTCTCAGTCATCTCTCTCCTCTCTCTCTCTCTCTCTCAGTCTCTCAGTACTCTCTCTCTCTCCTCTCTCAGTCTCCCTCCTCTCTCTCTCTCTCTCTCTCTCCCTGTCTCATCCTCCCTCTTCTCTCGTCTTTCTCTCTCTCTCTCTCTCTTACACTCTCTCGCCTCTCTCGCTCTCTCTCCTCCCTCCCTCCCTCCCTCCCTCCCTCTCATTCCTCTCTCCCCTCTCTCTCTCTCTCTCTCTCCTCATACTCTCACTCTCATCTCTCTCGCTCTCTCTCGTCTCATCCTCTCCTCAATTCTTCTCTCTCTCTCTCTCATCTCTCTCTCTCTCTCTCTCCCCTCCCTGCCCTCCCCCTCCTCTCTCTCTCTTCTCTCTCATCCAGTTCCTCGTCTAGCCCCCTCGGCTCTCATCTCTCTCCTCTCTCTCTCCCTACCCCCTCCCTCCCTCCCTCCCCTCCTCCCTCCCTCCCTCCTCTCCCTCGTCTCCCTCTCTCTCTCGCATGCTCTCTCATCCGATCTCGATCTCTCTCTCTCTCTCTCTCCTCCTCCTCTCTCTCTTCTCTTCTCTTCCTCACCTCTCTTCTCTCTCTCTCCATCTCTCTCTCTTCCTCAAAAGAAAACATCTCATCTCTTTACCCCCCCTCCCCCTCTCTCTCTCTCTCTCTCTCTTCTTCTTTTTCTCTCTCTCTCGTCCTTTCTCTCTTATTTATTGCTCTTCTTGCTCTCTCTCTCTCTCTCTCTTTCTTTTCTGCTCTCTCTTTCTCTCCTCTCTCATCTTCCTCCCTCTCTCCCTCTTATCTCTTTTTTTTCTCACTCTCTCCTCTTACTCTTTCCCTCCTCCTCACCTCTCTCTCCCTCTCCGTCCATTCGTCCCTCCACCTTCGCCTCTGCTCCTCCACCCATTTCCAGGTGCATCTCCACCACCAGCACCTCTGTCCCTCCCCTTCTTCCCCCTCCCCCTCTCCCCTTTTCCACTCCCTCCCCCACTCCCTTCCACTCCTCCTCTCCATCACCTCCTCCCCTCTCCTCCACCCTCCACCTCTCCACCTTTCCACCCCTCCACCCTTCCACCCCACCACACCACCCCTCCACCACTCCACCCCTCAAACCTCCTCCACCTCTCCACCCCCCCACTCTCCACCCCCATCCCTCCCCCTCCCTCCCCCCTCCCCCCCCCTCCACCCCCACCCTCTCCACCCCCCATCCCTCCAACCCCATCCACCCCCAACCCCTCCACCCCTCCTCCCACTCTGTCTCGTCCCGCCCGCAGACAGAGAGATGAATCTGTGACCGCCGCGACTAATGGAGATGTCTCTGTCTGTCTGTCTGTCTGTCTGTCTGTCTTTCTGTGTGTGTGTGTGTGTGTGTGTGTGTGTGTGTGTGTGTGTGTGTGTGTGTGTGTGTGTGTGTGTGTGTGTGTGTGTGTGTGTGTGTGTGTCCGCCCTGATTATTGGTGTAGAAGTCCTTCCTCCTTTTCGAGTCCTGGGAACTTTGGGGATAAAAGTAATAGGAGGAGGAAGTTGATCGAGGGATGTGGTATTCCCCTCTCTTTCCCTCCTCTTCCTCCCCCTTTCTTTCCCCTCTCTTTCTTCCCCTTTCTTTCCCCTCTCTCCTTCCCCTCTCTTCCTCCCTCTCTTTTTCCCTTTCCTTCCCCTCGTCCCTCTCTCCATCCTCCCCTTCCTCTCTCCCTCCCCTCTTCTTCCCTTATTCACTCCCCTTTCCTTCTCTTCCTCTTCTCCCTTCCCTCTCTCCTTCTTTCCCTCTTCCCTCTCTTCCTCCCTCTCTCCTTCCCACCTTTCTTCTTCCCTGAGACATCTTTTTTTCTTTTGTTTTGCTTTTATATTCCATTCATCTCCTCTCCCTCTTATTATTGTTGTTTTTAACATTGTTATTATTTTTGTTATTATTCTTATTATCATTATTATTATTGCTTTTAATATTATTGTTTTTATTATTATTATTATTATCATTACTATTATTATTATTATTATTATTATTATTATTATTATTATTATTATTATTATTATTATTATCATTATTATTATTATTATTATTATTATTATCATCACTATTATTGTTGTTGTTGTGGTTATTATTATCATAATCAATTATTATAATCATTATTATTTCTATTATTACTATTTCATTATTATTCATTCATGTTTTTTTTTTTTTTCTTTTATATTAGATTTTTTTATGTTCATTTATATTTTTTTATTTTTTTTTTTTATTTTTTTTTTATCATTATTGTGGTTATTATTATCACAATTACAAGTTTTATTATCATTATTATCATTATTATTATCATTATTGTTGTTATTATTATTATTATTATTGTTATTGTTATTGTTATTGTTATTGTTATTTAGTGTTATTGTTATTGTTATGTTATTGTTATTGTTATTGTTATTTGTAATTGTTATTGTTTTGTTGTTATTATTATTATTATTATTACTATTATTACTATTATTTACTATTATTACTATTATTACTATTATTATTACTTATTCTTCTTATTATGTTATTATTGTTATTATTGTTTATTGTTATTGTTAGTAGTGTTATTGTTATTGTTTATTGTTATTGTTTTGTTATTGTTATCATGTTCTTGTTATTGTTATTGTTATTGTTATTTTAATTGTTATTGTTATTGTTATTATTATTATTATCATTATTTTTATTATTATTATTATCATTATCATTATTATTTTCACTATCATTGTTATTATATCATTATTATTATTACTATTACTATTATTA
>NC_051388.1:4344728-4362651 GCF_015228065.2 Penaeus monodon
TTAAAAAAACTCTCTCTCTCCCCTTTTTCTCTCTTCTCCCCTTTCTCTCCTCTCTCTCCTCCCCTCTCCCTCTTTCTTCCTTCCTCTTCTTTTCTTTTATTCACTTTAAATTAAAAACGAAAAGCTATAGGGCAGAAAAAATTGTTCCCAAGCTCTTTTTTTTTTTCTAAAATTCTTCTTTTTCTTTCATTTTTTTTTCTTATTTTTATAAACATCCCCGCGGCAAAAGCAAAAGAGTCCTCTCGTTTCCCAGTTTTGGTTTAACGTCCCACGATACGAGCCACCGAGGGAATCAAGAGGAATTGTTTTCTTCCCCAGATCCCTTTACCATGTCTGAAGCTATCGATTTCAGACTCACGAAACCCCTTTTCCCAACTGCCGTCTGAAAAGGGTTTTTCTCTCTCTACGCTATTTCTCTTTCGCTAAATAAAGGAGTATATCCTTTGTTGTGTAGGGTTTTTTAAACGATATCTTTGCGAGAAGTTAGTTTTATCCTTTGTGTAGCAAGGGTTTAAACTGATTTTTGTGCTTTTTTTTTTTTTTCTTTTTGTGGAATGCGGAGGTAAGTGATAATTTTATAACTTTTTGAAATGCAAGATTTTGGCACATTTTTTTCAGACTTAGGGAAAAAATGGCAACTCTGCTGGTAAAATAAATCTTTAAAATACTTCATTTTTGGGCATAATTGATTACGTTAACAAATATTAGCATATTTTTTGTGTTATGACGACGCCCACGATGGTGATGGTGATAATGATGATGGTGATGGTGAGGGATGGGATGGAGATGGGAATGATGTGAGAGATGAGCGGAGATCGTAATGATGAGATGAGATGATGATGATGATGATGATATGATAAAGATGATAGATGAGATGATGGATGATGATGATGAGATGATGATGATGGTGGTGATGAGATGATGATGGTGGGGGTGGTGATGATGATGGTGTGGGAATGAAGATTAGATTATGATAATTTAATGAAAGAGCAGTGATGAAACTAGCAGAGAGTGCTGTCTTTTTCCCTTAATTTTATTATCAGATGAAACATTTTTAAAACGCTCTGACGATAGTAATGAAAAAAATGTTGTGCTTTTATCCAAATATTTTGCACTCTTTTTTCAGTAGCATTAACCAAAACCCAGAAAACGAAGCCCATTATAAAACCACACCCAAAAAATAGAAGTTTTTAAATCTTATGAAAACTAAAATCGTTTTTAAATTCTTTTATTAGGTCATCCTCTTTTTTTATCTTCATGATGAGAGTATGAAGACGTAATATTAATTTTGTCGCCCTTATCACGCATAAGCTCTCACAGCATCTTATCCAAACATAACCGAGGCGCTAACAAAAACCAAAGTAAATAAAATCATAAAAAAAATAAAGGGTATGGTATGAAGACATAATGCAGATCATTATGTCATTTTATTAAAAAAATGCCTTTATCACCATTTTTGTCATCAATCTACTTTGGTAAACAAGAAATAATGAAAACATAATAATGATGAAACAAACAGTAAATAAGATAATGAAAATAATTAACAATTAAAAACCACAGTAAACGAAAACCCCCCGGGAAATAAAACAATTTAAAAACCCCGAAAAAAATAACTATCGTAATCCCACTCCGGGAAAAAGGGGAATTTTTTTTTGAACCCTTCTTGAAATGAAAACCTCCCCGCTTCAGACCTCCTTCATCCCCCTTCTCTCGGCCAAAAAGCGTTCTATCGATGCAAATCCTCGCCCGAATCCTGAAGCAAAGAAGTGTTGAGCAGTCCTTCGCTCCAAAGAAATTCAGCGGGGGTTTGCGGGGAGAGTTAGATGTAACTTTCGTCGGTAAAAGATTCAGGTGCCTGACTGCTTCTAAGGCATATAGAAGAATTACACGTCTCCCATGGAATTAATGAAAAGATATGATATGCCTTATATCAGTCTGTTTAATTGGAGACAGACTGATTATGAGAATATTTAGATCGATTGAATGAAGGAAAGTGTAACACTGAAGTCATCAGGGAAACTATTATTAATTCGTGTTTGTCCCATTATCTAAGATTTTTTTTTTTAATCATTATTGCTATTATTAGCACCACAATTACTTTTAATTATCCATATATACTCCGCATCATATCACAACTTATTATGAAGCTATTATGAAGATTTACTAAAAAATATATATATATTTTGCTTTATTAAGTACTATAGCTCATCCAAAACTCTATTTTTAATGCGAAATCTTTAAGAAAAATCTTGAAAAAATATAGTTTTATTATTTCTATAATCGTTGTTATTGTTATTATTGTCATTATATTTATTATTGTCATTGTTATGGTTATTATTTTCATCAAAATTTTCATGATGATGATGATGATGATGATGATGATGATGATGATGATGATGATGATGAAGATGATGATGATAATGATGATGATGATGATGGTATTATCACTGATGTTAATATAAGAACAGATTATATTTAATTTGTGTTCAGATTATTAGGAAATTTGCATTTTTAACTGTTCATAGGAAAACAGTTCTCGGCCGCTTCAGTCGGTACTATGATTCATAAGGTTAAGAATCTGTGTGATTCGAACGCAAATGGATTGGATTCCTTTCAAGCGGCGGAGAATGCAATCAATATGATGATTATATACTAGATTATGTTTATGATTACAAAAGGAGAGAGAGGGGAGAGGGAGGGAGAGAGGGAGAGAGAGAGAGAGAGAGAGAGAGAGAGAGAGAGAGATTAAGAGAGAAAGAGATTAAGGGAGAGAAAAGGAGAGAGAGAGAGAGAGATTAAGAGAGAAAGAGATTAAGGGAGAGAAAAGGAGAGAAAGAGAGAGAGAGCGCGAGATTGTTGCTTAAAAAATCCACCCTCAATATCATCTCAAATGACTAGATTAAGTCGAAGTATATTAATAAAAATAATTTTTATAAATCTTTAATTAAATTTAAAAAAATTTTGTTTTTATATTTTTAAAAATTTTGTTTTATTTTAAAATTATTTTCAGTATATTTTATGTTATTTTATGGTTATTATTTTATTCAAAATTTATATATTATATAAATTTTATATAATTTAATATAATAATATATAATATGATATATATTTTATATAATATATATTATACTATATATTTTTATATATTTAATATAAAAAATTATTTTTAAACTTTTTAATTATTAAAATTTTAATTTTTAATTTTTAAAAAACAATTTTTCCCCCTTTTAATTATATATATAAATTTAAAAATTTTAAAATTTTTAAAAAATATTTATCCTTTAAGGGGGGAAAAAATTAATTTTATATTATATATTAATTATTTTATATTAAAAAAAAAAAAGAAAAAAAAAAAAAAAAATATAAAAAAAAAAAAAAAATTAAAAAAAAAATTTAAAAAAAAAAAAAAGAAAAAAAATTTAAAAGCAAAAAAAAGGGGGGAAAAAAGAAAAAAAAAAAAAAAAAATTAAAAAAAAATAAAAAAAAAAATAGGGCCCAATGTTTTAAAAAATTATTTTAAAAATATTAATATTATTATAATATTTTAAAAAAATTGCAAAAAATTTTTTTAATTTTAATTTTATAATTTAAAAATTTAATTTTTTTTTTTTTTTTTTTTAAAAATTTTTTTTTTTTATTTGTTTATATTATTATAAATATTACAATTAATTTTTTTCCCCTTTAAATTAAATTATATGCTTTTATTTTTAATTTTATATTTTAATTATTTTTAAAAAATTTTTAGAAAAAAAAAAAAAAGAACAAAATTATTTTTAAAATAATATTTTTTTTTTTTTTTTTTTTTTTTTTTTTTTCATAAAATATTTTTAATATTATAAATATTAAAAATTTTTGGTAAAATTAAAATTTAACTTAAATTTTCCATCCCCTAAATTAAAAAAAATAAAATTTCACTAAATAATTAATAAAATTTATTTCCCCAACAAAAACACAAAAAACTAGTATTTTTTTCTAAATCCATTTAATAAATTTTTTTTTAATTATTAAATTTTAATATTTTTATTCTTTTATTTGCATATATTAATTATAAAAATTTAAAAATTTTAAAAAATTAAAAAATTATATTTTTTTTTTTTTTTTAATATTGTTTAACTAAATAAACAAAAAAATTATTTAATAATTTTAAAATAAAAAAATTTTTTAAATAAAAAAAACAAAAAAAATTTATAAATTAAGAATATTAGAATAAAAATTTTCCAAAATTTTGAAATAACCCCTTTCCCCACAACAACCCCACAAATTTTAAAAGACTTTCTTTTAAAATTATAAATTTTTTTTATTAAATAAATATTTTTTTTTTGTTTTTTGTTGTGTGTTTTTTTTATATATATATATATAATATTATATATATTAAAAATATATTATATAATTTTTTTTTAATATATATATAAAATTTTTAAAATATATTTATAATATATATATATATATATATAAAATATAACATATATTTTTAATATATATATATAAAAATAAAAAATTATTTTATATATATTATATAAAAATTTAAGGAATATATATATAAAATTTTCCATATATATTTTAAAATATATATATTATTTTATATATAATATATATATATATATAATATATATATATATATATATATTTATTAAAATTTAATAATTAATTTTATTTTTGGGAAATAAAAATATTAAAAATTTTAAGTAATATGAAATTAATATTTTTTTTATTTTTTAAATGTTAATAAAGTTAAATAATTATTTTGGGAAAGTAACCTCCCATTTTATAATTAATAGAACAAAAAACCTATAAATTAAATAAAAATGCATATATTTATTTTTATAAAGTTTAAAAATATTAAATTTTTAATTATAAAAGCAAATATATAAATAAAAAATATAAACTTTAAAAAAAATTAATATTAAAAAAATTTTAAAAAATATTACAACACATCCTTTTAAAGTTTTGTTTTAAACCGGGGAAAATTTCATTTGTTTTTTTTTTTCCCAATTTTTTAAAAATAAATTTTTAAAGGGTTTATCTCTTTTTCTTTTTTCCTCCATTTCCCTTTTCTTTCCCCCAAAAAAACCCTCAAAATTTCCAAAATCTTTTTGTTTTCTTTTTTTTCCTTTTTTCCCCCCTCCCCCCCCTTTTCCCCTCTTCCCTTTTTCTCCTTTTCCCCCTTTGTAAAAATTGGTTCCAATTAAAAAAACCCTAATTTAAAAAAATCTTCAAAATTATCATCCCCTTACCCAAAAACCTTCCCTTTTTTGTTTTATCAAAATCTTCCCCTTTCCTTGTTTTATAGTTTTAAATTTTTTTAAATTTCTTTATTCCGATTTTCTCCTCTATCTTCTCCTCTCCCTCTATTTTTTTTCCTCCTCCTTCAAATCTTCTTCTTCTTCTCTTTTAAATCTCCCCTTCCTTTTGGGTCAAATTCCTTCTTCTCCTCCTCCTTTTTCTTATCTTCTCCTCCTATCTTCTTCTTCTTCTTTTCCTTCTTCTCCTTTCTTTTTCTCCTCTTTTCTCTCCTCCTCCTATTTCCTTTTTATCTACCTTTCTATTTTTACCTATCTTTTTAACGATCTTCTATTTTTAATCTATCCCCTTTTTCTACCTCCTTTTTTTAAATTATTCCCCTACCTACCTTTTTTTAAATTATCTATTCCTTCCTCCTATCTATCTACTGTCATAATCTAAAAAATTCTTTTCTTTCTATTATCATCTGTTCGTTTGTGCCGCATCAGGGCCCTTTTAAAAAAATCCCCCCTTATCCTCCCCCTTTTTTCCCTTTCTCCCTTTCTTTCTATTTTTCCTTTTAAAGGGAAAGAAAAACCAGGAAAAAAAATCCTCCGTTTTGCACTGAAACATTTCCCGACCCTTGAAAAATTTTCCCTTCGTGAGGGGTGAGGCAGCTTCGTCCCTGTTTTGCACCTTATCTTTGTAATGTCAAGTGGTTTAACCCAAAGGGAGTTTTTTAGATTTTTAAAGGTAAATATAGAATTCTACAAATAAGAGGCTATAGTGTGGGTTTTATCTCCCAAAAGTTGAAACTTTGCAAGGTTTAAAGGGATACAGGGCCCTTCTACCCAAAAAAGAATCAACAAAAAAGGAAAACACGTTTGAATCAGGAACACAGACTCAGTGTAGATCTGGGACAGGATACCCCCTTTAAAATATGTCCTTGACACTCCCTTTATTATGGAATTTTTAATTATTTAAAGAAGAAAAAATTTTTCAAAAAATTTTTATTTTGATGGGACCTTTGGGTTTAAATAAAAGGGAATAAAAATTTTTGCCCCTTTATTTAAAATAATTTTTTTTATATCATTCAAAGTGTTTTTAAGTTTGCTTTTTTCCTCCCATTTCTCTCCCTTTTTCTCTTTCTCTTTCTTTTTCTTTTTCTCTTTCTTTTTCTTTTTCCCTCGTGTTAAAGGGCCCTTTATATCACTACAACAAAGATTTTAGAAACTAAAAAAAAGGGAAAAAAAAAAAAAAAAAGTTTCATATCACAAAAAAAATGCAAAAGAATGTATAAAGGGAATCCTCTTTTAAAAAGGGGCATGAAATTTTCTAATGAAGGGATTCAGGGGAAAAACCGTGATTTATACACAGGGGAAAATTTATCCATTTCTCTTTTTAAAAACCTCTTTTTCTGTTTAAAAGGATTTTTTGTTTTCCCTTTAAATATCTGGGATATCGTGATAAATTTTTAAATCAAGAGAACTGATGTTTTAAAATTTTTTTCTCTTAAAGTGGAAAATGAAAAAAAGGGAAATTTTTCTTGTGGGGTAAATGCACAATAAAAAAAGGTTTTTTAACCGGGCATGTGGTATTTTTACTGTTGTAAAAATAAATGATAAAGGTCATAATGTTTTAAAATTTAAAAACCCAAACATTTTTTTAAGGCCCCCCCCCTTTTTTTTCCCCCGAAAAAAAAATAAAAAAATTTTTCCTTTATCTTTTAAATATTTATGTTTGTCTTTTTCCCTTGGGAAAAAAAAATCAAAAAAAAATTATTTTTTTTCCCTTTCTTTATATGTCAGTAAAAACCAAACTTTTTTTTAATAGGAATAATAAAACAAGAAACCCATACTCGTTAATGAGACGGGATTGGACTGCCCTGAAAACAAATATATGTATGCCTTTCATAGTTTTTAAATTTTAAGGGGGGTGTAAAAACGTGTTTAAAACCACTTTTATAAAGCCAATTTCCCTGGAAATTGGGTAGAAAAAATTGAAAAATCAGTTTGGCAAAAAAGCGTTCATAGGGGACGCTAAACTTTAATGCATTTGAGGAAGCGGGTTTGGAGGGGTGAAGGAAAGTGTAGTCTTAAGGAAAAAAAAGGCAAAGTGTTTATGCACACAAAGGAAAGCAAAGATGTAGAAAAATTTAATATAAAACTCTCTCCTTCTCCCTTTTCTCTCTCTCTCCTCTCTCTCTCTCTCTCTTTTCTCTCCCCTCCCCTCTCTTTTCCCCCCCCCAATTCACTCACTTCACTTTCTAAATATCATGAAAAAACGCCAATATTAAAAATTTTCTTAATATCAAATAGAAGCCAAAACGTATCACCCCCTATCTATTTCCCTTGTCCCTGGGGCGTTTGGTTTTTAAAAGGGGTTGCCCCCCCCGCAGCGAAATATAAAAGAAAAAAAAATAATCTTTAATCATATTTTTAAATTTTTAAGGGTTTTTCGGTTTTACATTTGGTCGTTTGCTTCTCGTTTATTCCCGGGATAATCCCCCCCTTTTTAAAAAAAAAAAAAGGCCCAAAAATCACACTAATATTCCCCCCGGGGGTTTTAAAGAAATGACCCAAAGACCAGGGGGATTAAACCCTTTGGTTAATCGGGTTTTCAGGATCGTTTTATAAAAATTATCCCCTTTCGGGAAGTGCAGTTGTTTATCTTACTTGAAATTTAAGTGGGTGTGGGGTGTGTGTGGTGTGTGTGGGGGTGTGTGTTTTGGTGTGTGTGGTGTTTGTGTGGGGGTTTCTCTTCCCCCTCCGGGGTCGCTCCCCTTTTTTATTTATTTTATGCTCCTCCCTTACTCGTTTCTTTCGCCCTCCTCTTATTTTTTTTACTCTGTAGCGATCTCGTGCTATAATAAAAAACTTTCCCTTTTAAAAATTTTTCCCCAAAAAAACGGGAAAAAAAATATACGAGTATTTATATCCCAAAATCGCCGGGAAAAATAATTCAAGGGAGAACGAACAAAAAACGAAAATGGGCCCAATACATATCCATCATTTTATTAATAAACCGAGACAGGGCCCCCCGCCCCTTTGTAAAAAAGTCTGTCGCATGAAAGTCAAAAATTTATCAAAAAGTAATTTAATAAAAACGTGGAATCTGTGGGAACTATCTAGGAAAAAGGAAACAGGGACGAATTTGCAAAGGGAAAAAATCGATTCTTGGGAAAAAATATTTGTTGACGGGTGGGGATCTTCGTGATGATAAAGCACTTAAGAGAGAAAGGGAGAAACCCCAAAAAAAGGTTTGGGGTAAAACTTTTTTCCAAATTTGACAAAAAAAGGAAAATGGCTAATTGTCCAGTAACGGTCTACGAAGTAAAATTTAAAGGGGGATGTTGTTTATGAGATCTGGCGCAAGCAGGATGAAAGTTTGTATTTAAAAACATGGTGGAAAATTTGGGGAAAGGGGAAAATAATTGATCTTTTTTTTAGTTCTTAGGGTGGGGCGTATAGGGTTTTTAAGTCTTAAGAAAAAAAAATATTTTGATCAAAAAATTTGCAGAACATGATATCTCAATCCTAAAAATACTTTTTATAACTGATAAATAAAAAAAAGGGTCTGGGACCAATCAATAACTTACATATTAATTACTAAATTTTCCCAGAAATTTTTTTTAAAAAATCAAAAGGTATTTCTTTGGGATAAGAGGGAGTTTTTTTTAAACAGAATTTACTTTTAAAGGGGATAAAAAAAATTGAAAAAAAAAAAAGTGAATTCAATTGATGGTCCCCCCCGGTACACCCTTAAATTTTTGCTGTTTTAGTAACCTACTTTACGCACATGTTGTCTCAGTAACTTCCCTTGTTTTTTAAAATATCCGTAAAAAAAAACCCCTTCACACCCGGGATATCATACTTTTACATTCACCCCGGGCCATTTTGCTCTGACTTTTTGCCTTTAAAGGTCTGTTAACAAGCACATAAAAAAAAGGGGTTTTTGGCAAATTGGCCAGCGGACTTTTTTTTCTTTTTGACGCTTAATTCAAAAGCTTTCTTTGGCCCTTTCTTTTTTTCCCCTTTCTGGGATATAAGGATTTTGATTTTCTTTTGATAGTGTTTTTTTGATATAAACGTGATTAAAAGTAATTTTGGGGATTTTAAACCCCCTTCCCCTCTATTATTATCAAAACCCCTCTCTTCTCTTCCCCTCTCCTCATCTCTCTTTTCCTCTCTCTCTCTCTCCTCTCTCTCTTTCTCTCCTCTTTTTCCTACCTATCTATTTTTCAAACAATCCCAAACCCAAAAAGGATATTATCGAAACAAAGGCACATCCCAAAACATTTCCAACTTTTCACACTTTCTCCGTTTTCTTTCATCCTTCCCTTGGGTTTTTTCTCCCTGTTGTTTTTTGCGGATGTTTACTTGCAAAAAGTAAAAAAATTTCGAATAAAAAAATAGCGAAAACAAAAAAAACAAAAAAAAAGGGGAGATTTAAGGGAAGGGAGAGCTGCAGTGCAACAAATTGGGCCCGGGAAAATTTCATCTTTTTCCCCCCGACGGGAAAAAAATAGGACTTTCTTCATATGCAAATTATTAAAATTTTTGTAAAATGGTTTTTCAGCTGTTTTCATTACTTATCTTTAATTAGTTATTAATTTACGGGTTGTATTTTAAAAACCCTTTTTTTTATTTATTTTAGTCAATAAATTTTTGTTTTTCTCATTTATAAATATTTAAATTTTCTTTGTTTTCACCTTGGGCTGGTTTAAAAAAAAAAATAAAAAAAATAAAAATAAATTGGGAAATTTAAGGGCCCAATTTCCTTAAAATTATTTCCCCAAAAAACGAATTTAGAAACCTTAAAGCCCAAATTTTTGAAACGCAGAATAATCAAAAAAATTTTTTTTTTTTTTTGGGGAAAAGAATGTTTTTTATACATTTATTTAAAAAACTGTCCCCCATTGGATTTTGTTTAAAATTCTATCCAGTAAACCAACCGGTTAAAAATGAGGGAAAAAAAGGAATAAGAGAGAGAGGAAAAAAAAATTTGGGGGAAAAGGGGGGGGGGGGGGGATGGCAATAAAGATACGAGGGAAAACTCACGCGCAATAAAAGGGCATTAAATAGGCATTCATTTATTTCATTTCACACATAAAAAACAAAAAATATATATATATATATATATATATTTTATATATATTTTTTTTTTTTTTGTGTGTGTGTGTGTGTGTGTGTGTGGTGTTTGGTGTATTATAAAATATATAATATATATATTTATATAAAATATATATTTTATTATTATAATATTTTATATATATAATATAATTTTTTAAAAAATTAATTTTATAGATATATTTATATAAGTATTATACCATAATAAAAGAATAAATACATATAATATATTTTAATTTTATATATAAATATTACTACTCAAAACATAAAAAATACCCCCCCTTTAAAAAAAACATAAAACAAACATATAACCCCAAAGCAGTTTTGTAAAAAAAAAAAAAAAAAAAAAAAAAAAAATTAACACTATTTTTTTAAATACGACAAATAATGATTGACGCCCCGAACGGGGAAATTTTTTTAAAAAAAAAAAAAAAAAAAAAAAAGAATTTTCTGGGTTTAGGGTAATTTTTTGGGAATTTTTTTTCGGGTTTTTCCAAAAAATTTTTGGGGTTTTTTTACAAAATTTTTTTCAAGGGGGGATTTTAATTTCCAACCCGGTAAAATTTAAAAAAAACACGTTTTTTATGTTAAAACTTTTTTACCCCTGGGTTTTGTATTTTTTAAAAAGGGGTTTTTTTTCCCTAACCTTTTTATTCCAAAAAAATTTTTTCCCTTTTAAAAAATAAAAATTTTTTTTTGTTTCAATATTTTGTTTTTAATAAAATTTAAAGGGGGCGCCAACCCGGTAATTTTTAAAAATTAAATAGTTTTTATTTAAAATTAACTTGGGGTTAACTAAATTTAAAAAAAAGGAGTTTGGATTTTAGAAGGGAATCTTATTTCCCCCCAAAAATAACAAAAAAAAATTCCTTTTCCCTTTTTTTTTAAAAAAATTTTGTATTTCAGAATTTTCAAATCATTATTTTATTTTTAATTTTTAAAAAATTAAAAATAAAATTTTATTAAAAATTAATCGGTTTTGTTGTTTGGGTAGATTAATTTTTGGTTTTGGTTTTGGGGTTTGTTTTTTGGCTTTGTTTTTTGGGGGTGTTTTAAAAAGGGGGTTGGATGTTAGAGGGTTCTGGGATTTAATTTTTAAGGAAGGATAGTAATTTTATATTTTTTATTTTTTAATTTTTATTTTCAATTTATTATTATCATTATCATTAAATTTTTTATTTGTTTTATTATTGGTTTTAAAACTTTTTAAAATTTTCATTACAATTTTTTAATTTGGTTTTTTGTTTTACGGGAGAAAAATTTTTAAAATTGAAATTATTGGGGTTTTTGGTTTTCCCCTTTTTTAAAATTGTTTGTTATTTTTGGGTTGGGGACCCCGGGTTTGCGGGATTGTTAGGGGGTTGTTTTTTTTAAATTTTTATTATGTTAAAAGAAAGTTTTATGGGGTTTAATAATTTCCTTTTTTATTTAAATTTAATTCGATTATTAAATTTTCATTATTTTTTAAAATTATTTGGGGTTTTAAAGCAAAAAAACAAAAATTTGGACAATAAGGTTTTCCTTTATTCAAAACAGAAGGAATATTTTTTAATTTAATTTTAAAAATTTTAAATTTTTTTCAATTTTCCCCCAAAAAGGGTTTGGCCATCCTTTAACGGGCAGAAAAAAAATCAACTTTGGGAATTAAAAAACTTAAAGAAATTGACCAAGGGGGATTAAACCCCCATAAGGGAACTCCCAAAACAAAGGAGTTAGTACAAATTTTTTTAAAAAATGTAAAAAAAAAAAGGGTTTTATAATTTAAATTCCCCGTTTTTTAAATTGGGGAAATTGAAATTTCCCCTTTTTCTTATTTTTTCAATTTCTTGGGGTAAATTTTGGGTTTCCTTTTAAAAAGCCCAAAAACAAAAATTTCAGTGAAAACTTCTTCCTTATAACCAAAAGGGAAAAAAAAACAAAAAGAAAAGAAAATTTTTAAAGAAAAAAAAAATTTTTAACAATTAATTCCCCTAAAAGGGGGGAAAGAAAAAACAAAAGAAACGAGAAAAATGCAAAAACAATTTCACCCCACAAACTAGCTCCTGGGAAAAAACAAGGAAAACTTTTTTTCCTGTCAATTCCCCTGTGGGGTTAAATTTTAAAACTTTCCCCGGGGTTTTGGGGAGCGGGGGGACCACAGAAGGTAATTAAAACCCGGTTGTGGGTTAGAGGTTCTTCCCCCGAGTTTTAAAAATAAAAAAAAAGATTGGGCCCCAAAAAAACCCCGTTTTAAGAAAAGGGGAATAAAAAATAAATTAAATTTAATGGGGGAAAATAAGGGCAAAAAAAGCCCAAAAACCCAAAAAAACGAAAAATTTAAAAAAAAAAAAAAATTTAAATTTTAACCTCTTAAAAATTCCCAACCCTTAAAAAATTTATGGGCTTTAATATTCCCCCTCTTATACGAACCCAAAAATGCAAAAAGGTTAAATTTTTTTTCCTTTAAAATCCTACCATAAATTGGGACTACAAAATTTTTTTTTCCCCAAAATCAAAAAACTTTCCTCGTTTAACCAGGCGTTTGGCCCGGGGAAAAAATTCCCCCCCCCTTTAAAAACCCCTTCAAAATCCCAGCCCAAATTCCCCCCTTCCCTTCCCGGGGGAAATTTCGTCCTGGCCCAAGAGCCCCTTTCTAAAAAAAAAATTTAAATTTCAAACCTCCCCCTTTTGAAAAATTTTAAAGCAATTAAAAAAAAAAAAATTAAAATTTTATTAAAAATTTTATTTTATTAAATTAAAATCTTAAAATTTATCTTTATAATTAAAAAATTAAAATTCCTTTTTATATAATAAAAAATTTTTTTAATTTTTTATAAAAAAAATATTTTAAACCCAACAATTTAAAAAAATTAAAAAATTAAATTAAATTTTTTAATTTTTTATTAATTTAAAACTTATTTAAAAAATTTAGAAAAAAATCTAATATATATATATATATATATATTATTATATATTATATATTATATATAATATATAAAAAAATCATTATAAAATAAAAATTTTTATATTTTTAATATATATATATATATATTATAATAAATTTAATATAAAAAATTATTAAAAAGTTAAATTAATTTATTATATATATTTCCCCCCCAAAAACCTACAAATTTTTTTTTGTTTTTTTAATTATTTTTTTTAAATTTAATAATCAAATAAATTCGATTTTACCAAGGAAAACGCAAAGCCCAAGAGCAGAAAAGAAAAACATGAAACCCTTTTCCCCAAACCACCCACAAAACCCACACAACCAATAAACCCCAAATCCAAACCAACCCACACCACCCACCACACACCAAACCCCCACAAAACACACAACCCCCACACCCCCAACCCCCACACACACACATCTATTTTCTATCTACACTCTATCTATTTTTCTATATCTATCTATTTTTCTTCCTTTTTACCTATACAAAATTTATTTTTTTTCAATTTAGCTATCTATTAATGCATTCACTGTTTACCGTTTTTTTCCCGTATGTTTATTTTGAGCATAATATTTTGCACCCCCCAAAAAAAAGCAGGATTGAAAAAATTAAACCCCTATTTTTTTGGGTAGAATTACAAAAAAAAAATTTTAAATGGAAAAATTTTAAATTTTTTCAGGGAAAAAATATTTAAAAGTTAGGTTTTTTAAAAAGCGTATGTGTGTTTGTGTACCCTTTTTTTTCAATGTGTGTGTTTCACGCTTTAAATGTGTGGAAAAAGATTATCCGATGCCTAGAAAAATCCTAAAGTTTATAGTGATTTTAAGGGGACACGTCTCCTTTCGTGTAGAAAAGATACAGTGAGTTTTAGTGGGGTATAGGGTGTAGAATATTGTTACGTGTAGTAGTCTTTATTTATGTTACACGGAATAAAAGGGGGTTAAACCCCTTTATCTATAAATTTTTTGTAGGAAAAAACGGTGATGATGATCCCCGATAAAGAAAAATAACAATTTCAAAAAATGGGAATATGATGATGCGAAAGATATCGATAAAAAAGAAGGTCTTATTTTTATAATTACATTTTAAAATAATATTTTTATTGGGGAGTTGATACCATTAGATAATTTAATAATAAACCCAAAAACATCATCATTGCTAAAAAAACCCCTTTAACCCCAAAAGAATTTAAAAAAGTCACGAGAAGGGAAAAAGGGCGGATGCCCCCTGCCCCCCCCTCAAAAAGTTCTGGGGGAGAATTAGAAACTATTCATGTTCTTCACCCGTTTTGCTCACCCCAGGGGGAAGGTATGTTGAGAAGCACGGGGGGATTTTGTAAACAAGTGGTTTCTGTGATTTGTGGTGACTTGTGGTTTATGAAAACTGCTTATTAGTGATAAATTAAAAATATAGGGCCTTTTGTTTAATTTGATTTTTTTTTATGTTTATGTTTTTGTTAGGTTTTTATTATCATCGAAAAATATTTTTTAATTTTCGTTTTTATTATTATTTTTATTATTATTTTATTATTATTATAAATTAAATTTGGGACCACCCCCTAATACCAAATTTTATTATTATTATCATTATTTCATCATTATTAAAAATTTTTATTATTATATTTTAATTCTCAAAAAACCCGCGGTAAGGAAAACCAAAGGGGAAAATCTTCCAAAGTGAAATATTTTAATCCAAATTCTAAATTCCCAAATTTTTTTTTTTCATGCTGTAATCCAAAAGGGCCCATTTTGCGGGGCATTCAGTTTGCTAAAATTTTAGTTATAATTTCTCACGGTTTAAATATGGGAAACTGTCTTTTATATGAACATTCCATGGCGTATATTTGTTAAAAAAAGTTTTGGGTTAATATTTTTTTTCATTTTTTTTTTTTTTTTTCCTTTTACTTATTAAAAGGGGCACTCATTTTGAGGAATATCGTAAATTTTGATTTATCTTGCATGTTTTACCTTAAGGGTGTTGTTTCAAGCTAAATCCCTTAGACTGGCATTCAGCTTTTGTAAAATAAATCATCCCAAAATTCGTTATGTTTAGGGAGTTGGGCTGATCCCATTCTCATCGTCATTTGGTGGAAAATAGGATGAGGTTTGTAGTAAAGGGTACAAAAAGTTATTCTTTTTTTTTTTCCCCCTTTTTATCCGTGCAACCTTTCCTGCGACGACATCTAATGTTTTTCCCTTTGGGGGGTGTCTTAGGAAAAAATTTTGTTTAAATTTCCCATCATACTTTTTTTTTAAAGCCCAAATTTGAAAATTTTGGGGCTAAGTCTTTTGGTTTAAATCTCGGGTTTTTTTGTGGTTTAAATTAGGAAATTTAACTTGTAGATAAATTTGGGGAAAACCCCCGTTTTTTTTTTCAATTCTCGTAGAATTTTTCTTGATCATATAGCTTGGGGAGAAAAATTTAAATACACGCGCTTCTGGGGATCTTGGAGTATTGTTTTTAAACTGGTGAGGCAAACATTCTGTCTTGGCCCACTTGGGATAAGGGATTTGACTTTTTTTTAAAATTTTTTTTTATATAACCCCCGATACTTTTTAAAAAAATTACTTTAAGAGTATGGGGGGTAGTTTAGGTCCTGTGGTACCCTGGCTCTTTTAAAACCGTTTTTCCCCTCTCTATCCTTTTATCTTTTATCTTCCTTTTTTTCCTATTTCTATCTAAACTTTTCTATCTATCTTCTTTTATCTTTTTTTTTATCTTTTTCTCTATCTCTCTCTTTTTTTTTTTGAAAAAGAAAAAAGGAACAAATTTTGGGGTATGGAAGGGCCCGAATCGCAAAAACAGATATTTACCATAACAGATGAAAAAGGAATTTACCCTTTCATTTTACAGTAGGTTTTCCCAAATTTGGGGTTTTAATTTTTATTCGTTTAAATAAAGTGAAAAGGTTTTAGCATGTTAGTGGATAATTTTCCCCTAGTTAAAAAATGAATAATTTGAAGTTTATTTAAACTTAACTTATAGCACAGATCATTTTTATACAAGAGAAAACAGGTGGATGTTTTTCCCGGGTAACCCCTCCTCTCTCGTTGATTTACAAACTCGATATAAAAGCTAGACACATTGTAGGGAGTTATTGGATTTTTTTTTTTTTTGTTTTTTGTTTTTTAGGGGATCCACCCACACTATTAGCTCAGGATTAAAGAACGTTTCATCTCACAGCGCCCGTAAAATGCATGCGTCTCAACAGGTACGATAAAGCTTATTATTGTGAAATGGGCTTGCAACATATACGATAAAGCTCATTATAGTGAAGCAGAACAGAGTTTCAGCTCCAGAATCAGCGAAGTTCAAGCTGACGTCCAGCACCCCGAGCTCCCAACGCCATGGAGGTGCACGAGCACGGAGCTAGACTACCAGGCTGGAAGCTGTAAATATCAAACAGTAGATCACACGTCCCTAGTGATAACCCTCAATCATGTAGCTCAATATATATAGCTTCTGGTTTCTCTTTGCAACACAAAAGGCACGAAGACATACGAGTACTATGTGTGGGAGATATTGGCCGTCACTTTCACCAGTTCATCAAATTCCTATCTAACAGACATAGTGTTGTTGCGTCTGTATTTGTCTCTCGAACTGTATGGCCTAAATTTACTTCCCAAGGGATGGGGAACAAGACACAGGTAAGGCCGGGATCGACAGAATCCTTTAATTTCTATTGATAGGAGAGACTATAACATAAACAAGAATATCAACGTACACTGATGGTACTCGTGGTATATAGCACTCAAAAATGAATTTCCACAAAACCTACCACACTTAAATGTTTGGTACTAAGTGTAAATGGACAATAGTATCGAATCTCGTGGACTTAAAACAAATACTCCTTGATTACTTCATCCCTGAATATGGAGAGACATACACGTAGGTTCGTCCGCGGACTCACCAATGCAAGGAAAAGACTGAGGAAATAGGAAGACGCGTAATATCTTGCTCTCTTTGTTTTCTTATAAAAGGAATGGTTGAGGTAAGGGTTTCCTTTGTTTGCATCTTTCTTTCTTGTTATATGAGCTACCGCAAGAAGGAAGAAATTAAAGTAAAATAATAGTAATAACGGTTATGAAAATAATAATACAATACCAGCAATGATAATGATAAGAGGTATTATCATAATGATTTGGGAAACGATACGATAATATGTTAGAATAAATAATTAGACATACATGCACTGACGTAAACAAACTATATGAGACAGAGAGAGAGAGAGAGAGAGAGAGAGAGAGAGAGAGAGAGAGAGAGAGAGAGAGAGAGAGAGAGAGAGAGAGAGAGAGAGAGAGAGAGAGAGAGAAGGGAGCGAGAGAAGAAAGAGAAAGACTGATTGACTGATTGTTTTTAGTTATCTGCCGCGGCAATAGCTATAGTCATTCGCGGCGAATGCCTTGTGTGATTAAAATGTTAAATTTATAAAACGTTAAAAAATCTAACAATAAATGTATCTCATAAATAGAATTAAGTAATATAACAATATTATATTAAAAATCAAACTATAAATATTATGCTTTAAAGTATTAAATCATATCATAATTATTATTCATAATTAAGTTTTGTTTAAAATATGTCCAACAAAAATGTTTGAGAACTGTCCGATAAGGGATTTATCATTTAGCAGAGAAGAGGAAA
>NC_051388.1:4362751-4374293 GCF_015228065.2 Penaeus monodon
TATAAAAATTTAAAAAATTTTTCCTTTTTTTTTTTTTTTTTTTGCTTTTCCTTTTTTCCCTTTTCTTTTCATTATTTATTTAAAAAATTAATAAAAAAAAGGGGGAAAAACAATTTTTAAAGTCCCCCCCTTTTCAAACCCACCTCCGAACCCAATTAAAATTTTAAAAAATTTAAAAAATTAAAATTAAAAAAATTTTTTTCTACCCTCACCCCCAAATTTAAAAAAAAAAAAAAAAAAAAAATTTTATCCCCCTAACCACTTCTTTCGACATCATACTTCCCCCCAAAATTTGCTTTAGTCTCCCCTCTCTCGACGGATCTATCGAAAGAATAGTACCTGGGTTCTAAACTCGGTCTTGGGGGACTCTCGCGTCCCTTTTCAGATGCGATGATTTGGTCCCATTTGCAAAACGTTAAATCATGCGGTTTTTTTTAAAAGAATAGGGAAAACAATCTTGTATATTTTTAGGGGGAATGGTTTTTGATCCCGGAATGAATAAAAATTTAATATATATATATTATATATATATATATATATATATATTATTATATGTAAATTATGTGTGTGGGTGGTGTTGTGTGTGTTGTGTGTGTGTGTGTGTTGTGTGGTGTGTGTGTTGGGGTGGGGTGTGTGTGTTGTGTGTCTGTATGTATGTTGTATGTATGTATGTATTTGTAGTGCGTGTGTGTGTGTGTTTTGTGGGTGTACATCAATATAAAATAAATATTTCTGCACCCCCTTAAGCAAAATAAACATATCATTTTCCCTTCGTGCATCACCCGTGACCAAGTGTTTTTAAAAAACCAAGACAGAAAAGAAAACTTTATCACAAACTTTAAGCTTAAAATTGCTTCCCTAATGTAAAGTAGGGCTTGGATAATGTTCAGCGTACATAACTTTCTACTCGAAAGCGATATTGCAGAGTATTTGCAAATTTGATTTGCAAGGGTTTAAAGTAAAATTTGTGGTGCATCATTTTTTATTGGATAGCGGGATCTGGGGGGGGTTCGTGACGTAATTGTTTTTGTTTTTATGCCCTTTAAATTATAGGCGAAATCTCTTCCCTCTTCCTCTCTTTCTCCTCTCTCTCTCTTCCTCTCTCTCTCTCTCTGCCTCTCTCTGCCCTCTCTGCCCTCTTTTCCTCTCTCTCCCTCTCTCTCCTTCTTTTCCCTCCTCTCTCCTCCTCTCCTCCTCTCTTCTCTCCCCCTCTCTCTCTCTCCTCTCTCTCTCTTTTTTAAGTCGTTTCTCTTTTTTCTCCCCAGTCTCTCTGTTCTCCGTTTTTCCTCTTTCCTTAGCCCTCTCTGTTTCTCTCTCTCTCTCTCCTCCCCCTCTCCCCTCGCTCTCGCTCTCTCCTGCCTCTCTCTCTTCTCTCTCTCCTTCCCCCTCCTCTCTTCTCTCTCTCTCTTTTCTTTTTGTCGGTCTGTACTTTTTTTCTCTCTGTATCTCTTAGTCTCTCTGTTTCTCTTTCTCTCTCTCCCCCTCTTTCTATATATTTTTTTTTTTCTCCTTCTTCTTCTTCTCATTCCTTTTTTTTTTCAAAAGCCTCTTAGAGCGAGAAATCCCCTTAATTCAAAAAATAAAAGTTTATTTGTTTTTTAAAAATGGTTCTTGTTCTTCTGTATTTGTTAAATTATTTTCGTTTCTTTCTCCTTTCTTCCTCACTTTCTTCCTCCCTTTTCCCTGTCTCAGTTCCTGTCTCCGTCCCGTTTACTGTCTTTGTCTCCCCTTTATCTGTGTTTTTTGTCTCTGTTTCTTGTGTGTGTGGGGTTGTACGTATTTTTATATAAAAATATTAAAAAAAATTTTATAAAATTTATATTAATATTATATTAATATAATATATAAAATATTAAAAATATAAATATATAAAATATATAAAATATAAAAATATATAAAATATAAAAATTATAAAATACAAAAAATACATAAAACATAAAAACATAAAATACTATAAATCCTATTATAAAAACATGATATACTGTTAACATGTATATCATTATTACTAATATACATATATAACATAATATACATTATACTATTATACATATATTACATATTTTCTATATATCATAATATCTTTAACATATTATACATTAATACATATTATACATATATATACTTATTACATATATATCCATAATACTATATATACAATATATCTATATACATAATATCTTATACAATTTACATATATATACATATTTTACAAATAAAACAAAATTTTAACATTTAACATTAAAATTTAAAAACATATATTCCCTAATAACTGATATATATGTATATATAGTAAAATATTATTATATGAAATTATTTTTTTATATACTTTATTTTTATAATTTTTAATTTTTATAATTTTATTAATTTTATATATTTTTATATTTTAATATATTTATATTATATATTATAAAATAAAAATTAAAATATTTATATTTTTATACATATTTTATATATATAATATATTATATAAATTTCCCTGAAAGTAAAACGATGCCCAAATCCTCAGAAGTGCTCTCGCCTTCCCCCTACTTCGTCCCTTTTCCCTCTCCCCCCAGGGCCACCGAGGCAAAATGGCTCGAGAATAAACGGGGCTGATGCAGAGAAAGGGGAAACCCCGCTTGCACTGCAACATTTGCTCGAACTTGCAACATTTTTCGTTGAGGGTTTCAGGGAAAGTTACCCCTCTCTCGCCCTCTCGGCCATTATTATATTTATTGTCATTTATTTCGCGTCTCGTCGTCGTTGTCGTCGTCTCTCTCATCATCAGCCCCACCACACCATCGCCATCAAAAACACATCATCATTTTCATAACATTATATTCATTCACAAAATTAAACATTTTCATTCATTACTGTTTACATTGTTATTTAACGTCATGTATTCGTTTAAAGCAAATTACGTGATGAAATTTAACTTTAAAAAAAAAAACGCTATGCTGAACGCGCCCTCTTAATCCTTTGAGTCCCTGCAAAAATGATCGGCAAAAAGGCTTTTTTATATCTGTTTATTTTTATTATTTTTATTATTATTATTTCATTATTATTTCATTGTTTTTTTTCCTGTTGTTTTTTCTGAATTTATCACCTGATTGTCTTTCGTATTTTTTTTTTTTTTCCCTAATTCCCTCTTTCTCTCTCTCTCTCTCCTCTCCCTCTCTCTCTCTCTCTCTCTCTCCTTTTTTCCCCTCTCTCTTCCTCTCTCCTCTCTCTCTCTTTTCTCCTCTCTTTTTTTCTCTCTTCTCTCTTCCCTTTTTCCCCTTTTTTTCCTTTTCTCTTTCTCTCTCTCTCTCTCTCTTCTCTCTTTTTTTTTCTCTCTCTCTCTCTCCCTCTCTCTCTCCCTCTCTCTCTCCCTCTCTCTCTATATAATATTTCTATCTTTCCTCTCTTCTCTCCTCATCTTCTCCTCTCTCCTAATCCCTCTCTCTCCCCCTCTCCTCTCCTCCTCTCTCTCTCTCTTTTTTCTTCCCCCCTCGCTCTCTCTCTCTCTCTTTCTCCCCCTCTTCTTTTCTTTTTCCCTCTTCTCTCTCTCCCCTCTCTCCCCCCTCTCTCTCCCCCCCCTTTTCTCCCTCCCTCTCTCCCCCCCTTCCTTTTTTTCTGTGCCTTTTTTCTCTCTCTTTTTTTTCTTTTCCTTTTTCTTCTCTCTCTCTCTCTCTATTTCTCTCTTTCTTTTTTTCTTTCCTTTCTCTTCTCTTTCTCTCCTCTTCCTTTTCCCTCTTTCTCCTCTCTCTCTCCTCTCTCTCTCTCTCCCTTTTTCTCTTTTCTGTCTTTTCTCTTCTCTTTTCTTCTTTCTTTCTCTCTCTCTCCTCTCTCTCTCTCTCTCTCTCTCTCTCTCTCTCTCTCTCTCTCTCTCTCTCTCTCTCTCTCTCTCTCTCTCCCTCTCTCATCCTCTCTCTCTCTCTCTCTCTCTCTCTCTCTCTCTCTCTCTCTCTCTCGCCAAACTGATTTTCATGATGTTGGTAATTACTAATAATGATAATGACAATAAAATATATCATTGTGATAATAACAACATTACTGATGATAATAGTAATAACAATAATGATAATGATAATGAGAAGATGAGGATGAAGATAAAGATGATGAAGAAGAAGAAGAAGAAGAAGAAGAAGAAGAAGAAAAGAAGAAGAAGAAGAAGAAGAAGAAGAAGAAGAAAAAGAAGAAGAAGAAGAAGCAATATTAATGACACATAACATTCAAGTGGGAGGTAATTAATTAAAACGATAATGGTTATATAAATACATCCTCTAATGACTCACTGATTATTCCTCACTAAAGGAGAGATGAATATCCTGCGGGATTTAGTTTCTAGCAGATATATAGTTATAATTTGATTTTACTTTCTCTTAACAGTATTTTGAGGGCGGGGTGAAGGGGGCGGGGCGGGGGGAAGAGGGTGTGGTGGGTGAAAGGGGCGGGGCGGCGTGAAAGGGGGCGGGGCGGGGTGAAAGGGGTTGGGGCGGGGTGAAAGGGGGCGGGCGGGGTGAAGGGGGCGTGGCGGGGTGAAAAGGGGAGGGGCGTGGTGAAAGGGGGCGGGGCGGGGGATGGCTGTTGACTCAGTAACTATCACTTCCCAAACTAATAGAACATTTCGGTATTATCAAGTTGGTTACTAATTTTGAGGTTTCGTAGGTCAGTAATTGTGAACTGCGTTTGATTTCGTGGATAGGAGTTCACTTGCGGCCTTTGGAAGGTTTTTTGGACTTGTTTCTCGCTCACTTGTTACCCAAGACTTCTCTTTCTCCTTCCTTCTCTTTTCTTTTCTCTTTCCTTTCTCTTCTCTTTCTTTCTTTTCCTTCTCTTTCTTCTTTTTTTTCTCTTTCCTTCCTTCTTTCTTTCTTTCTCTTTCTCTCTCTTCATCTTCTCCTTTCTCTTTCTCTTTCTCTTTTCTTTTTCCTCTTTCTCTTTCTCCTTCTTCTTTTCCCCTTCTCTCTCTCTTTCTCTTTCTCTTCTTTTCTCTCCCTCTCTCTTTTCTCTTTCTTTTTCTCTTTCTTTCCCTTTTTCTTTCTTTCTCTCTTTCTCTTTCCTCTCTTCTCTTTTCTCTCTTCTTTTCCTCTTTTCTTCTCTCTCTTTCTTTTTCCTCTCTTCTTTCTTTTTCTCTTTCTCTTTCTCTTTCCTTTCTTTTCTCTTTTCTTTCTCTCTTTCTTTTTTTCTTTCTCTTTCTCTCTCTTCTTTCTTTTTCTCTTCTTTTCTCTTCTCTTTCTTTTTCTCTTTTCTTTTCTTTCTTCTCTTTCTCTCTCTTTTTTCTCTTCTCTTCTCTTCTCTTTCTTTTTTCTCTTTCTCTTTCTCTTCTCTCTTTCTTTTTTCTCTTTTCTTCTCTTCTCTCTCTTTCTTTTTCTTTTCTCTTTCCTCTTTCCTCTTCTCTTTCTCTCTCTTTTTCTTTTCCCCTTTTTCCTTTCCCTTTCTTCTCTTTCTTTTTTTTTCTTCTTCTCTTTTTTTCTTTTTTTTTTTCTCTTTCTTTTTCCCTTTTTTTCTTTCCTCTCTCTTTTCCCCTTTTTTTCTTTTTTTCTCTCCTTTCTCTTTTCTCTTTCTTTTCTTTTCTTTCTTCCTCCCCTTTCTCTTTTTCCTCTTTCTTCTTTCTCTTTTCTCTTTCCTCTCTCTTTTCTTTTTCTTTTCTCTTCTTTTTCTTTTTTTCTCTCTCTCTTTTTTCTCTTTTCTTTTTCTCTTTCTTTTCTCCTCTTTTTTCTTTCCTCTTTCCCTTCTTTTTCTTTCTCTTTCTCTCTCTTCTTTCTCTTTCTCCTTTTCTCTTTCCCTCCTCCTCCTTTCTCTTTTCTTTCTCTTTCCTCTCTTCCTCTTTCTCTTTCTCTCTCTTTCTTCTTTCTCTCTCACTCTCTCACTCTCTCTCTCTCTCTCGGTTTATTTCGGTTATTGAACTGTATCCGTGAGTCGCTAAAATATCATTGGGTTTAGACATAAGTTTGCGAGGAAATCTGGAAGGAGAAAAATATTTCAATATCATCATTAGCTTTATATTTATAAGATAAAGGGATCCATGAGACAAACTATTCATATCTAAGCAAGACAGTCTAACAACAACAGTTTAACATCTAACGAAAAGCAAATTTACATCCAAAAATGTAATAATTCAACTGGTACATGAGAGTAGATTTAACAATAAACACAAAAAAATGAGAAATTCAAAAAATATATATAAAAAAAACATTCAGCGTTTAAAGAAACTGCCAATATCTTATAAATAAAACCATTTAACAGAGCAACAATGCAACATCAATAATATCTAACAACAAACACATCAATTTAACAACAACAAAACATTAATGATAATTCAACAAATGTAAACAAAACTATTTAACAACTTATAACAACAAACACAACAATAAACATTATCTGTCTACTCTGTTTACTTCATAAAGTCTAATAAAAACACTAAAACATTAACAAACACATCTATTTTTCTTTCTCTCTCTCTTTCCTTCTTTTCAACTCATATATTCTTATCATTTTCGTACATAATCTTTTTTTGTTTTTCTTCTTCCTATTTCTCTTTCTTTCTCGCTTTATTTCTCTCTTTCTTTCGTGTTATCATGTTCTTGCCATTTCCTCTCATACATTAATTCTCTCCTCCTTTCTCTCTCTCTCTCTCTCTCTCTCTCTCTCTCTCTCTCTCTCTCTCTCTCTCTCTCTCTCTCTCTCTCTCTCTCTCTCTCTCTCTTTTTTCTTTCTTTCTTTCTTTCTTTCTTTCTCTCTCTCTCTCTCTATCTCTCTCTCTCTCTCTCTCTTCCTTTCTCTTCAAGTCAGATTTGGCATTATATTCTTCCCCTTTCGAGTCATGCAAGATTTTGTATATATTATTGCATGACCCTTTTCTGCTTTCCGCGCCATGAGCAGCTCGCGGAAAACCACCGACCGTGGCGTTGGGAATTTATTTTTATTTTATTTTACGTGTTTTTTCTTTTCCTTTCATTCTTTTCTTTTCTGTCTCTTTTCTTTCTCCTTTTTTATTTCTTATTTTTTCTTTTTTTATTCTGAAGTGTTTATAGATTTTTTGGTATTGTGTTTGTGTTTATGTTTGTATGCCTAATGGTGGTGGTGATGATGATGTTGATGTTGATGTTGATAGAGACGATAATGTTGTGATGATGTTGATGATGGTGGTGATGATAATGATGGTAATAATAATGACGGTGACAGCAGTTGTAATTGAGGTACCGCTAGTGATGATAATAGCGATGATTACGATGATACAGATGATAATGATGACGACAACGGAGTTGGAGGTGGTACTTATAATGGTGGTGGTGATGGTGATAATGAAGATAGTGATAGTAATTATAAAGATGAATAACAGAATCGCGTAGAAAATTATATAGTACTAACTGTATTTTCAGAGGAGTCAACATTAACACAAGTGTAGTGTTAAACATTCTAAAAATAACAGTAATTAAAAAAGAATAAAAATCCAACACTTGAAAACTCGTATCGTGTTTGAACAGTTAATTAATTTCGTATAACGAACCAGTATCTTTGGCTGCTAAAAGAAATGCTACTTTTCTCTAAACAGAATTCGTTTCCAACATAAAAAAAAGGGTATATGTGTACTCTATTATATTTTCACACTAATGATTACGCTTATAGGTAATGAACCATAAGTAATCAACGTTATTTTTTTCATTGATATTCAACTTTTTTTTTGAGAAGCTCCATTTAACACGATGAGATTTAATTACATTACACTGATTCATAGCAGATGGAATTAGAATGAAAGAGTTTATAATATTCACTTATTTTCGTGTAGTCGTGTATTTCGTTATTGTAATCGAATATGATAAACAAGAATATTGATAAATAGATAAATACGCGAATAGATAAATCAATAGATAATAACAAAAATAATAATCTTGTGTATTAAATATAAATATATGATTAGATAGATTAATAAATAATAAAAAAATAATAACAATCTTGTATATTAAATATACATGAAGAGTTTGTCTACTTCATTCACTTTTAGTCTCAAAACAATCCCTTTTAACACAAAAAATGAGATTCATATGAAAGTAGACAAGATGAAACTAATTTTAAAATCTATTTCATTCTCGTTTTTTCTTTCCTCTCGTTCAAAAATAAAAGAATAGAAACTCTCATGGACAGATATCCATGACAGGGTGTTTACGTAATGCTAAGTTCACAAGCCATCTCACGCGCGTAATATAGTGAGTTGATTCACCTCCCGACACTAGACCGATCTCTCTCTCTATCTGTCTATCTATCTATCTATCTATTTCTCCCTCTCTCTCTCTATCTCTCTCTATTTATATATCTATATAGCTATCTATCTCTTTCTTTCTCTCTCTCTCTCTATCTATCTATCAATATATCTATCTATCTACCTCTTTCTTTCTCTCTCTCTCTCTCTCTCTCTCTCTCTCTCTCTCTCTCTCTCTATATATATATATATATATATATATATATATATATAATATATATATTTTATATATATATATATATATATATATATATCTTGTAATCTATCTATCTATTTATCTATCTATCTTTTTCTCTATCTATTTATCTATCTCTTCTCTCTCTCTCTCTCTCTCTCTCTCTCTCTCTCTCTCTCTCTCTCTCTCTCTCTCTCACTCTTACTCAGACATATGAATAGAATCCTAAGCCAAGACGCTTGCATATTCTGCAATGGACCTCAATACCGGAAGCGTCCACACAGCCTTTCCTCGCGTATCCACACGACAGATGAATAAAGTAATTGATGACTATTTCATCTCTCGACACCGACCTTTGCAAGGCTGATAATTGACCTTTGCTCTTCTGCTGACGAGTTATGAACAGATTCCGTATGTTATGTTCAATATGCCATGAGAGAGAGAGAGAGAGAGGTATGAACAGATTCCGTATGTTATGTTCAATTTGCCATGAGAGAGAGAGAGAGAGAGAGAGAGAGAGGTATGGACATATTCCGTATGTTATGTTCAATTTGCCATGAGAGAGAGAGAGAGAATGATCTGTATTAAGGGCCCGAAGTGGTATATCTGGATTAATTATCGGTTATTTGAAAAATTGTGGATTATTGGGCTAATTACTCTGAATTAATTGCATGAATAAATGTGTCTGGAAAGTAACTTAATGTGTGAATTATTTAGATGGATAAACTGATTCAAAATAATTACAGATAGAATATATTTAACAATATGATCAATATTTATAGTCATAAGTAATATATATGTCTGTATCCCCTTCTCTGAATGTTCTTCTTGTTCATCTATTTTGTTCACACGAGGAGAACATGAACACAAGTCGGTATGTTTAACACAACACACATCATATATGTATCTCCTTCTCTGAATGTTCTTCTTGTCCATCTACTTTGTTCACACGAGGAGAACATGAACACAAGTCGGTATGTTTAACGCAACACACACCCTCAAATTTCCTGTTCATTTCGACTTAATTCAACAAGTTTTCCTTTCTGCAGTCTGAATCGTCAAAGTGAGAGAGAGAAATAATAAGGAAAAGAGGAATTGAAAAGGAGAAGAGGAATTAAAAAGGGAGAGAGGAATGAAATGTTAGATTAATAGCGCGAGGGTGAAATCCCCGTTGCAGTATTTGCATCAATTGCAACATTTCAGTACTATAGATACTGACGTTTTATCTCTTCATATGTCATTGTGTTGATGATTCTGAAAAGGAAGATTAAGATTGGATATTCAAATAATCATGATAGAGGTTACGTTTACAATGACAGTGATTATAGCTTGATGATAGCATATTTATAGGATTGTATAAAAAAAAATAAAAAAAATTGATTATCTGTTTATTTTTGGCTTGAGATTTTAAGATTGAATATTCAAATAATCATGATAGAGGTTAAGTATTCAGTGGCAGTGAATATAAGCCTGATGATAGCATATTCATAAGATGGAGGGGGTGGGGGGGGGGGTATATTCATATTAGGAATATATTCGTTTGTGTAGATAACAGGTCAAAGGTCAATGTAAGAAGTGGTGAGATCCTATTTTCCTGATATAGTGTCTATTTAGTGATCATTTCCCCTTTTGCTGTGGGAGTATTGAATACGCAATAATGTCCTTTATTTTTGTTGCATTTTTAGCAATCGCTTTCAATATAAATGAATTAAATGGACCCTGAACAATTTCACACAGTATTAATTAACGTTCGGAGTAATGAACTGTTTGGAATTATTATGTAAACCTTTTTTTTGTGATGATAACCAATGCTTTTCACCAGGTAATAGTCATACGATTAAAAGCCACTGGCGTTAGATTCAGGTACTGTTAAATCTTGAATGGCGAAATTAAATAGATTAAATCAAATAGGATTTTTAATCACTTTGTTCCAGTTAATAATTTTAGTCACGTTTGCAATAGCTGCCTGATGGTGTATGCAGTGTTGCTAAAGGAAGTGTTTTGTCCTCCTGTTATGGTAGCATAAATATATACATATACATATATATATGTGTGTGTGTGTGTGTACATATACAACCATACTATATATATATATATATATATATATATATATATATATATATATATATATATATTATATATATAATATATATATATTTTTTTTTTTTTTTTTTTTTTTTTTTTTTTTTTTTTTTTTTTTTTTTTTTTTTTTACCATCACAAAACTGATATTGATGATTGATCTGTGTTCTCATTTTTAGTAATTATTGAGTGAAACCTAAAAACTGCGAGAAATTCTTTAAAGAAAAAAAGACAAAAAAAAAAATTAACAAATCCCTAATTTTTCTCATTTCCCCGTTCTTCCTTCTTTCCTTCCTTCCTTCCTTCCTTCCTTCCTTCCTTCCTTCCTTCCTTCCTCCCTCCCTCCCTCCCTCCCTCCCTCCCTTCCCTTTCCCTTCCTTCCTTCCTTCCTCCTCCCTCCCTCCCTCCCTCCCTCCCTCCCTCCCTCCCTCCCTCCCTTCCTTCCTTCCTTTCTGTTTTACTTACCTTTTTCTCTTTTCTCTTCTCCTGTCTCTTGTCCTTAATGAAAGTAAGAAGACGGGCATAGAAATTCCTTGCCTTCCCTGCAACATTTTCCCGGGAACTTGCAACATTTTTCTCTCTCTCTTATTTTTCATTTATTTATCCATCTATGTATTTCTATGTTTATTTCTCATTTATTTTTATTTTTCCTGAGTTCAGTGGCTCTATTTCTAAATATATTTTCTTTTTCTAAAGAAAATAAATATAATAAAAACTAAATAGTTAAAAAAAACGGCTGTTTACGGTTTTTAAAAAATGGAATTTATAAACAGGGAAAAATCTGTTTATCAATCTATCTATCTATGTCCGTTTTTTACTATCTATCTATATATCTGTCTATCTGTGTCTAGCAATCGATGTGTATCAATATATCTATCTCTTATCTATTGCTGTCGATCTATTTGTCTCTCTCTATCTATCTATTTATCTATCTATCTATCTATCTGTCCATGTATCTATCTATCTATATATCTACCTGTTTATCAATATATCTATCTATCTACCTTATTCTTCTATCTATCTATTCTCTCCTTCATTTCTCTCTCTCTCTCCACTCTCTCT
>NC_051388.1:4374393-4379393 GCF_015228065.2 Penaeus monodon
TCTTTATCTTCATCCTCATCTTTCTCATTATCATATCATTATTGTTATTACTATTATCATCAGTCATGTTGTTATTATCTCACCAATGATATATTTTATTTTTTAAAAATCATTACATATTAGTAATTACCAACATCATGAAAATCAGTTTGGCGAGAGAGAGAGAGAGGAGAGGAGAGGGAGGGAGAGAAGAGAGAGAAAAGGAGAGAGAGAAGGAGGGAGAGAGAGAAAAGATGAGAGAGAGAAGAGAGAGAAGAGAGGGAAGAGAGGGGGGAGAGAGAGAGAGAGAGAGAGAGAAAGAGGGGGAAGAAAGAGAGAGAGAGAGAGAGAGAGAGAGAGATGTAAAAAATAGAGAGAGAGAAAGAGACACAGAAACAGAGAGAAGGAGATAGAAAAAGAGAGAGAGAGAGAGAGAGAGAGAAAGAAGAAATAGAGAGAGAGAAAGAGACACAGAAACAGAGAGAAGAGGAGGAGAGAGAGAGAGAGAGAGAGAGGGAGAGAGAGAGGGAGAAATAGAGAGAGAGAAAGAGACACAGAAACAGAGAGAAGGAAGAGAAAAAGAGAGAGAGAGAGAGAGAGAGAAGAGAGAGAGAGAGAGAGAGAGAGAGGGGGAGAGAGAGAGAGAGAGAGAGAGAAAGATAGAAATATATATATAGAGAGAGAGGGAGAGAGAGAGGGAGAGAGAGAGGGAGAGAGAGAGAGAGAGAGAGAGAGAGAGAGAGAGAGAGAGAGAGAGAGAGAGAGAGAGAGAGAGAGAGAGAGAGAAAGAGGGAATTATGGAATAAACAAATACGCAAGACATATCAGGGCATGATAAATTCAGTAAACAACAGGACTTAAAACAATGATAATAATAATAGCAATAATAATAATAATAATAATAAGAAAATAAACAGATATAAAAAAGCCTTCTTGCACTGCATCATTGTTGCATGACTCAAAGGATCTACAGATGGTCGCGTTCAGCATAGCGATTTTTTTTTTTAAATGTTCATAACTTCATCACGTAATTTGCATTAAACAGAATTACATGTACGTTAATATAACAATGTAAATCAGTAATGAATGAAAAATGATTAATTGTGAATGAATATCACATGTTATGATAATGATGATGATGATGGTGATGGCGATGGTGATGGTGATGACGATGATGATGATGACGACGACGACGACAACGACGACGATGACGACGATAATAAATGACAATAAATGATAATAATGGCCGAGAGACGAGAGAGAGTAACTTTCCCTGAACCATCAAACCGAAAGAAATTTTTGGAAAGTTCGAGCAAATTTTGCAGTGCAAGCGGAGGTTTCCCCTTCTCTGCATCAGCCCCTTTTTATTCTCGACCTTTCTTGCCTCGGGGGCCCCTGGAGAGGGAGGGGAAAGGGGACGAAGTAGGGAGGAAGGCGAGAGCACTTCGAGGATGGTACGGTACTTTTAGGCTAATTTTATAATTTTATATTATATATTATAATTATGTATTTTATATATAATAATAATATTATATTAAAATTTTAATATATTATAATATAAAATAAAAAATAAAAATATATAAAAAATAAAAATTAAAAATATATAAAAAATATAAAAATATAAGATTATAAAAATATATATACTTATATACATATATAAAATTTTATCATATATAACATGATATAGTAAAATATAGTATATATATGTATATAAGTATATTTTGTAAAATATGTATATTTTGATATATATTTTTATATATGTATATATATGTATATTAGTATTTTTGATATATATGTATATATATGTATATATAGTATATATATGTATATAATTATATATATGTTATATAGTATATAATGATTATATGTAATTAGATATACATTTTTAACATGTATATACATGATATACAGTAAAAGTTTTTATATGTTTTTTTTTTTATGTATTTTATATTTTATTATTTTAGTTTTTAATTTTATTTATTTTATAATTTTATAATTTTATATTTTATATTTTTTATAATTTTATATTTTTATATTTCTTTAATATATATATATATTATATATATAATATAATAATAATATATATTATAAAAATACTACACAACCACAACAAGAAACAGAGACAAACACACAGATAAGGAGAGCATAAGCAGTAAGGGGGACGGAAGACAGGAATGAGACAGGTAGAAAGAGGAGGAAAAAAGGAGGAAAAAAGGGAGAATGAAACGAAAAAATTAACAAATTACAGAAGAACAAGAAAAAGCATTTAAAAAACCAAAAAAAATTTTATCGTTTAATATAAGGGTGAATTTTTCGCTCTAAAAGGGTTTTTAAAAAAAAAAAAAATGAAAAAGAAGAGAAGGAGAAAAAAAAAATATAAGAAGGGGGGAGAGAGAGAAGAGAAAACAAAAGGGGGCTAAGAGTACAGAGAGAAACGTGACAGACCCGGGAAAAAGAGGGGAGAGAGAGAAAAGAAAGAGAGAGAGAGAAAGAGAGAGAGAGAGAGAGACGGAGAGAGGAGAGAAAAAGAGAGAGGGGGAGAAAAGAGAGAGAGAGAGAGAGAAAAAGAGAGATAAGGATAAGAGAGGACGGAGAAAAAACAGAGAGACTGAGAGAAAAAAGAGAAACAGCTTTAAAAGAGAGAGAGAGAGAGAGAGAGAGGAGAGAGAGAGGAGAGAGAGAGAAAGAGGAAGGAAGGAGAGAGAGAGAAGGGTGAGAGAGGGGGAGAGAGGGAGAGAGAGGGAAGGGGGAAGAGGAGGGGAAAAGGCAGAGGGAGGGGGGCAAGGGGGAGAGGAGAGATAGAGAGAGAGAGAGGGAGAGAGAGAGAGGCTGAGAAGGAGAGAGAGAGAGAGAGAGGCAGGAGAAGGGAATGAGAAAAGAGGAGAGGCTGAGAGAGAGAGAGGAAAAGAAAGGCTGAGAGAGGGGAGAAGACAGAGAGAAGATGAAAGAGGAAGAGGAGAGAGGGGCAGAGAAGAGAGGAGAGAGAGGAGAGAGAGGCAGGAGAGGAGAAGAGGAGAGAGGAGAGAGAGAGAAAGAGAGGAAAAGGGGGAAGGGAGAGAGATTTATATTAATAGACACACAAAGCAAAAACAAACGCACGAAACAATGATAGCTCGATACAATAAAATAAGAGCACAAACACAACCGGCCAAACAAGCAAAACCCGCAAACCGAAGAAAAGAACCGAAAATACCAAGCCCAGACAAGGCAAAGCAATTAATAGTAAATAGTTGTGATAAATTTTTTATTAGATGGTTTAAAATTATGGAGATGAATAGGATGATATGTTTTAGTAGGATGAGAAATTTTATTTATTCTGATGTACACAACAAAAACACAACCGTACAACAACTAATCATACCAAAAAAGGGCACAAACCAAAAAACACCAACAACACACAACACCCCCAACACCACAAACAACCAACCACACCAAACACTATATTACCAATTATATTAATATTATAAATTATATTTTTTAATATATAAAAATTACATTTCGGGTATCAAAACAATGCCCGTAAAATAAAGATTTTTATTATTATTAAAAAATCCCCATGAATTAATTTTTCAAATCACCAAATCATCGCACGAAAATGACGCAGTTTTCCCCCAAAGACCTGAGGAGAACGAATCTACTATTCGATAACACTCGAAGAACGACTAACGAATTGGGGTTTAATAAGTATGGGTTAATAATTTAGGAGATATATTTTTTTTTTTTTTTTTTAATTAGTTGGGGGTAAATAAAAATTTTAATTATTTAATTTTAAATTTATATTGGGCGCGAGGTGGGAAGGATATTGTTTGATAATTGATAATAATGATAGCATAAGAGGGGAGATAGTAATTGTGATAGTTATTATAAAGAGAAAATTTTTTGTTTTTTTTGATTAATAAGTTGTTAAGGGATAATAATATATATAAAATTTTTATTAATATATAATATAATATATATATAATATATATATATAAAATATATATATAATATATAGTATATAATATATATATAATATAATACATATATATAAAACAATATATAGAAATAATATAGAATATATATATATAATATATATATATATAGATATATAAATATATAATATAATAATAAAACAGATATATATATATATATATATATATATATACATATATAAAATATATATAATTAACATAATATTTTAATTATAATATATATATATAAAATATATAAAATTATATAAAAATGTAAATATTATATATATATATAGATATATATATATATATAATATATAATATATAAATAAAATATATACATATACATACATATATATAAAATATATTATATATATATAATATATATATATATAATATAATATATATATATATATATATGTATATATAAATCTAATAGGAATCTTTATTCATACTCTTATTCTCCTGCATAAATATTCATGAAAAACGATTTTTTTTTATTGCCCCAAGTTTAGCCAACGTAGGTATGTAATTGCAATATCGTAATCAGCTTAATAACTCAATAAACGTTGTTTTAAGTATTTTCATAACAAACGACATTTATAAAATCTATTTTGTTTATTTGAGTTAATCTGGTTTTGACAATATTTCAATATAAAAGTGAATAAAAAGAAATTGAAACGGTTGCAATTCTGCTTTGCATGCTATTAGTTACCAATTCTGAATTCAAATTTCTCACATTAAAATCTCATGGATACCACTGTTTTTTTCCTGCATACAAACCTGTTAATCATGAAAAAAAAATATTTCCCAAACCCGAGGTAGCAATTAGAATAATTGTTTATAGCAGGAGAACCCATGCGACGCAAATAATTTATCAATTTTGACAACGCATATTGCATTACGGGACACAGAATATGATAATTCATTTCAATTACGGAACAAACAAAGGCAAAAAAGTGGGTTGTTTGCTTCGTCTTCGTGTTCAAATTGTGTAGACCGCCGATGCTTTTTGAAACTGAAGTAATTTTGTGCCATGGGTTTTGGGATGGATATAATTATAAGTAAAAA
>NC_051388.1:4384979-4392479 GCF_015228065.2 Penaeus monodon
TATCTCAAATAAAAGGCTTCAAAGAGGAGGCCCTTAATCAGATAACAGGCCTTCAACATAGGCCCCTTATTAGAAACAGGGACTACTTTTTTAATTAGGTTTTCATTTTTCTTTTTTTTTTTCTTCTTTTAAGTTGAAATTTTATTTTAAGTTAAACAAACTATTCAGCAGTGCTAAATATTTCATATGATACTCATATTTTTTCAAAAATATACATATTTGATAATCTTCTAGCAGGGCCCATCAAGCTTAGGGGGCTCTAGGCTGCAGCTTATACTAGCTTTCAGGATAATCTGGCCCTACATACACACTCATCCATATGTGCACATGCACACACACACACACACACAAACAAACAAACAAACAAACAAACAAACAAACAACACACACACACACACACACACACACACAACACACACACACACACACACAACACACACACACAACACACACACACACACACACACACACACACACACACACACACACACACATATTAAATTCACATACACAAACATGAATGAGAAAATACTCAGCTGTGTTGATACAATGGTAGAAAAAAACACAAGAAATAGATTAACTAAAGGATATGTGTTGAAATCCTCCTGGATTTCATCTTTAGGTCTGTGAAGGTAGATAATAGGAAAATACCAGGAAGGACTGCCTGACACTTCATCCTTTTACCATTACCTTTCATCATATACCCTTCTTGTATTCCTTTGCTTCTCCTGTCCTTCATATATAGCCTCTTCCTTCTGGAAGTATGAACAAAAATAAAATCCAGAAAGATTTCAAAACTGTTGTCGCCATCTGTCTAAATCTGTCTAGTGTTATTTCCTACCATACACATTCATATTAATATAAGTATAAATAGATAAATTTTGAACAAATTACGCAGATAATGCTGTCACACTTATGATTTATTGATTCTATTGCTTCTGAGAGTGTTACATAGTGTAAACCTCTGGGAATGTAAGTCTAATGTACAAGTGCAGGTTAGTGAGAGACAAAAGCATGTCAGAAACATAAGAGGCTTTTCACTGGTGACTTGCTCTCTCTTTTTCTAAGAGCTCAGTTCAGTTCTAAAAAGACAATTTATTTCTTTGAAGATTTTTTTTTTAATGGGTTATCCTTCCCTTCTGGATACTTGTATTATCAATGTTTATCTTCAGATTTCTTTATCAAACATTGTCCATTTAATATTGAAATAGAACAGTTCAAATTATTGAGTCATTAATTACCGAGGTCGATATGCAAACTTTCAAGAATGGTGGATTTATCTACATCATAAACTGATTAACTATACAAGCTGATTCCCTTTAGAAAATATAAATTATATATGAGGGTAACCCAATACAAATGATTCACACCGTATTCTGTATTAAAATGTACTCATTCAAGTTCAAGCTTCACATATATCAGGTGCTCCTTTTAACCCGAAGCTTAAAAATTGTCTTTTACACTGTCCATTTTACAGAAAATATTGCCAATCAGCCATTATTGATACCATTTCAGAGTAACATTAGAATGCTCTGTCAGAGGGTACTAGATGGAGTCATTTCCATTAACTCAAAATACAAATCATGCCAGTAGTTCACTTCAGATGATTTTTATTTGTTCGATCGACAGTTTTGGCTTTTCCAACTGAAGGAAGTCATGTAATTAAAGAATTCTTAACTGTTGTGTTATGTGTAAATAAAGTAATAAACAAACCATTGATTCATTGCCCAACAAAGCAAAAAAGATAGTAAATAGTATTACTGAGTACTGCCCCTTCAGTATTAATATTGACACTTTTTCTTGTAAAAACTATATGAACTATTTGATTAACTGATTAAACTACAAAATTGTCTGACAAACATGAACTAATTGTGGAGAAAGCAACAGTGCAATTTTCTCTCCATCACCTGTCTTGGTTTCCATGTTAAATATGATTTTTTCTTCTTTAATCTCATGTTGGACAACACAGCTGATAAACAGAATATGAAAAAAAAAAAAATTGTTTGCATGTGGCATTCACTCAATGATAAATAATAAATAATAAATTTAAATAATAAACACGATTATTACTGTAGAGTAATTTTGTGACACTCAACAGTTCCTTTTCAAAGGAATCTTGATTTTAATATATTATTGGTCCTCATTTGACTGCAATGTCAAGTACCAATCTAATACAAAATACAAAATGAGTTACTCTCTTGTCATATAGAGTTTATTCATATATTGGTTAAGAAAGATGAGAATAATAATCAAGGCCTCATAAATTATATATTCTCTTTGATACTGATTTGTTTATTCAGCCATGGCTTTTAAGGATACAGTATTGTTATACTGTAACTAATGGAAAGACAGAGATAAAGGTAGCAATACAATAAACCAGGGAATGCAGAATAACAAAACAAGGCATTCATTTGTATAAAATATCTTACTATAAGCCTTTGGTCCTGAACAAAGGAGAAAGAAATAAACCCTGATCACTTAACAGTTTTATTAAGATACCAACATCAGGTCAACAAACTCAACTCTTTAGCCGAGACTCCCTCACATTATAAAATATCCTACCTATAAATCTCCTATGTGCTCTTACAGTCACGGCTCTATTTCTTCGGGAAACATGTTCTCTAAGTCATCACCATCATCGTCATCATCATCTCCATCACCCCATCAGAAGTGAGGTAGGGAACCTTGCTCTTCCTTCGTTCCAGGTGTGATGCAAGGTTTCTTTTTCTTCTGAGGGAGGCTGAGCTAGTAGATAACTCAGCATGTACTCATTGTGTGTACAACTGTAATGGTTTAAACAAATTTATATATTAGAATATAGAGATATGAATAATAATGTTCATTAACCCATTGCCGACGGGTGGCATGTACACACATGCCATGGCATGGCGGGACCATCTGCCGGGGGCATGTACGCACATGCCATGGTGTATCCATGAACATGCCATGAGTTTTTTTTTTTTTACAATCACGGCAAAAGATTATTTTTTGCCACTGAAAGTGTGATTATGTCGGTTTTAAACATTTCTCATTTTTACCATCAAAAAAAAAAAAACACAACAAACCGACGATTTCAACTCCGTGATGCCACACACTGCTTATTTTATTCGGACTATAGACTGAATAATAATCAACTATGGAGTCTATATAACAACAAAAAGTATCCTTCAGTCTCGATTTATCAGGAAGTTTGGCAAGTAGAGACTTTAGAAAATAATGAAAACTGAAAATGCAACATATCTTCGTAGTATTACGAAAGAAACGGCATGGGATGCTGGTATTTGGCATGAGTGGTCGCACATGATCGGGCGACGATATAAGCCCCGGCAGGCGAGGCCTGGGCCCTCTATGAATACTACCCCGTCAGAAATGGGTTAAGACAAAAAATATATTTTCTTTAATGATTGCATCAACTTTCATGACATAAGAAAATATTAATGTAATAAAAGAGTAGAATGCAGCTACTTGCAGAAAGTCTTTGAATTCATCAATTATATATTATATTTTCAGCTTTTTACATAAAACAAAAATATATTAATGTCCCTTTTAAACCGTAAAATTAAAGAATAGTAAAATCCCCATCCAACGTACACTTTACTGAGGTTGCTGTGGTGAGTTGAGAGGGACTTCTGCAAGGCATTCAGGGTGCTCATGATCTGTGGTGCACGGGTCTTGAGGACCTGGCCATGGCGCGTGACCAGTTCTGTGGCCCAGCGGGAATAGAGACCAACATGTGGGGTCGTTTCCAGACTCTCAGCCACAAACTGCAGGAGGCTCTCAACATACAACTGCACCAGGTCATTCACTACTAATGTCACTGTGGGGAGGAGTGGATTTGGAATTGTGACTATCAACACCATCATTTACTATCATTATCTTTATTATCAATATTATCATTATTATCATTTTTACTATCATTATCCTTAATATCATTATTATGGGGAGAAGGAGGAGATAGTAGAAGTAGAGGAGGAGGAAAAGAAGGAGGAGGAGGAAAAGGAGGAGGAGGAGGAAAAGGAAGAGGAGGAAAAGGAGGAGGAGGAGGAAAAGAAGGAGGAGGAGGAAAAGGAGGAGGAGGAAAAGGAAAAGAAGGAGGAGGAGGAAAAGGAAAAGAAGGAGGAGTAGGCAAAGGAAAAGGAGGAGGAGGAGGAGGAGGAAAGGAAAGGAGGAGGAGGAGGAAAAGGAAAAGGAGGAGGAGGAGGAAAAGGAAAGGAGGAGGAGGAGGAAAAGGAGGAGGAGGAGGAGGAGGAGGAGGAAGAGGAAAAGGAGGAAGGATGAGGGGAAAAGGAGGCAGAAAGGAGGAGGAGGAAGAAGAAAAAAAGAAGAAGAAAAAGAAGAAGAAGAAAAAGAAGAAGAAAAAGAGGAAGAAGAAGAAAAAGAGGAAGAGGAAGAAGAAGGAGAAGGAAAAGATGGAGAAGGAAAATGAAGATGAAAAGCAGAAGGAGTACAAGAAACCCAGAAAATGAAAGGTGAAAGGAAAAGGCAAAAGATGAATACTTACCACAGTTTAATGGGATGCTCTCCAGGACCTCTTGCTTGAGGGAATTAATGTTCAGTCTCAAGGCCATCATCAGTGCTAGAAAGACAATTATTCACCAAGAAATCAATAAAAATTAGCTAAATCTAAAAATTAAACAATAATAACAATCATAAAATACAGTTAGAAAACAAACATAAATCCTAATATAATGAAAGGACAAACAAAATCACAGCAAAATTAAAAAATAAAAAAATATATAAATAAAAAATATATATAAAATATAGATATACCACTAACTCACCTGTGGAATAATCTTCTTCCTTGAGCTTATGCTTGACAGCGGAAGGTGTGTTGGAGACGTCGAGGTTAAGAGGATCGAAGAGCCAGTCAGTGTCAAGTGAATAGACAAGTAGGCCTTCACTCGTACAAGCTGCCCAGCTGCGACCTTTTGAGAAGGAAATAATATATAAGTATGGTGAGCATTGTTGTGTGGTTGAAGATGACTTGCCATGCTAAAAGGGAAGGTGATAAAAAATGAAAAATAAAATCTTCCCAAAATTAAGGAAAAGGGTAAACAGGTGAGTTATTAGAACTAGTAACTGACTTTGCCAACAAGCACTTGGGGAAAATTTTACACAGAAACAGAATTAATAAATCAAAATCACATCGAATGTGGTATGTATGCACATATACTATCTTAGTATCATTAGGTTAATAGTATTATAAAAAACATTTTTCCCAAAAAGTTCAAGGAATTAGTTAAAGTAATGCAGGGCCTACTAATTGATTCCATGGTGCCTTAGTACCTATACAGCCATGTGTGTGATACAAAACTCACAAGAAACTACACATGAACTTGTTGCCAGTAAGTTGAAGAAGTAAGTAAATACTATGCAAGTTAAAATCACAAAAATACCAAAACTTCTTACCTGTAGGAGAAAAAGTCAAGGAAGTGACTCGAAATCTCTGGCAAGAAGTTCCTCTTGGACATGTCCCCCTTTCGGCCCCGGCCAACTTGATATCATCTGCTGGTCGTGTCCACGGTGTTCAACCTCCGCCAGGTTGGTTCCACCCTTGGTTATCCTTTTGCGATTCAGTATATCCAAGAGTGATGAAGGAAAAATGTGAGATAATATACAAACCCCACAACAGGCCCATGCATGAATAGATGTATAGGGAAAGGCATATATGCTCAATGGCAGACAAATCTTTTATATATTTACATGAATTTGCATTTTTTCTTATTTTCTTTCTAGACAAAGGTTAATTAAAGTATTTCATATATACAATTATCTACTTCTGCAAAATAATAGATACACAAATTTTCAATACAAGAAAAATTAACTTATAGATATTGAAAAATGGTCATGGGCACCCAGATAATTACACTCATGGCATCAAAACTTTTGTTCTTGTCACTTGGAAACTTTTTGATAAGAATTCTCCTCAATGCTGTATATGGGAAAACATGCTTTCTCTGTCCTCCAGCAATCAAAATATTTTCCATCCGAAGAATAGCACAATGTTTGGGGAAGGCTCTGTTTAAAAGGAGACAAATCTTTTAATGATTGCTGTGTAGTAAGAACAAACTATATTTGAAAATGACTCTGATATCAAGAAAAAAAAGCAATATTCCTCAAAGAATATCTAATCTAATCTCTTTCACATAGCTTCCATCAATATAAAACCCTAATTTGAAAGATGTTGTTCCTCTCTACTTACTTTGACTCTAGATTCTTCTTTGCTGTGACTTTATCTTTTGCTGACGCCAGCACCAAGGGCAGACTGTCCAACAATGTTCCCTTCTTGACGGCCAGTAGCTGGATTCAGCATTGTGATCTGTCCATCAATCGTCTCGACAGCTACCTTTTTCCCATCTGGCCTGAATGCTACACAAAGTCCTTGAATAGAAGATCATAACAGTGGCTAGTAAAAAATGTGTGCCTATAGACAAAGCCCACTGACAATGATTTCTATCTCCCTAAATCATACCAATAATAAAATGATTCCCATAAAAGAATCTCAACTTTAAGTTAGGACAGTGATCCTCTCCATCCTACGGCAATTACATGACTTTACTGTACACGTTTCACAGCACTTCCTGTTCCAGTACACAAAGCTAGCTTCTAACAATTATAGCCTCAGGAATTGACACATCCAGCACCTCCCATCAGCTGACATATGATATTCTCCCTGACTGAGTATCATTGTGGCATCCCAAACTTCACTGTGCCGTCCCAGGCTGTCGATACCATCATTGTGCTTCCTGGTTTTTTGGAGAACTGCACACTAACAACTGGTCCCGTGTGGCCACCTAAACCAGATAGAGGAGGAGAGAGGAGTGAAAAGGTGAACCTGAAAGATCTGGCCAATGACGAAGACAATAACAAAAACTAAAATAGTGCTAAATAGTGTTTAACTTTAAAGGAGAAACTGGCGAAAAAGGTATGGCTAAGAATACCGTAAGATTAATATTCAGGAATACAATTCCACAAAAATTATATTCCAAACAATGAAAATAAACAAGTGCTTTCTCTCCCTACATGCAAGCTTCAATACACCACAATTACCTTAACAACTTCCCTAACTTGGAGTGGACCACAAGGAAATAATCATGTTTATCTGCCTCCTGCAGTATAAGTTCTCCACTACTGTCAACAGGACGCAGGTGAATTGTGGTTGGACGTGGGAGTCAAGGTCTTGCAGTTTCTGTACCTAATCAGATCAAGGCTCGTACAGTTCCTGCAATAAGAACAATACATAACTAAATAGAGAAAATGCAATAAAATCATTTAAGTTATAATAATATTAACAAACTTCACAATCATTGCCAGCCAGCATCAAAAAATTCTTAAATTATTTATCTGCAATTCCAACTGCACAACCTCATTCAATATCTGTAACAAATCTAGTAGTTTTGAAATCCTTTATACATATACATAAAAAAGGTATTGCATATTGTACTTTGACTTTTAGTAAAATAACTCCTCTTTCTCACTGTGCCATAAACTGCCATAAGC
>NC_051388.1:4399979-4402479 GCF_015228065.2 Penaeus monodon
GAGACAGAAAAGAAAAGAATAAAAGGAAAAGAAAGAACACGTAAAATAAAATAAAAATAAATTCCCAACGCCACGGTCGGTGGTTTTCCGCGGGCTGCTCGTGGCGCGGAAAGCAGAAAAGGGTCATGCAATAATATATACAAAATCTTGCATGACTCGAAAGGGGAAGAATATAATGCCAAATCTGACTTGAAGAGAAAGAGAGAGAGAGAGAGAGAGAAAGGAAGACAGTATAAGTGAAAGAGAGAGAGATAAAGGAAGAGAGAATAAGTGAGAGAGAGAGAGAGAGAAATGAAGAGGATAAGTGAAAGAGAGAGAGAGAGAGAAAGGAAGAGAGTAAAGTAAAGAAAAGGAAGAGAAAGTGAAAGAGAGAGAGAGAGAAAGAGAGAGAGAGAGAGAAAGGAAGAGAGAATACGTGAAAGAGAGAGAGAGAATAAAAGGAATAAAGAATAAGAGAGAGAGAGAGAGAGAGAGAGAGAGAGAGAGAGAGAGAGAGAGAGAGAGAGAGAGAGAGAGAGAGAGAGAAAGGAGGAGAGAATAGATGTATGAGAGGAAATGGCAAGAACATGATAACACGAAAGAAAGAGAGAAAGAAAGAGAGAAAGAAAGAGAAACAGGAAGAAGAAAAAACGAAAAAAGATTACGTACGAAAATGATAAGAATATGAGTTGAAAAGAAGGAAGGAGAGAGAGAAATAAAAAAGGAAAGAGAGAGAGAAATGTCTTTATTAGACTTTATGAAGTAAATAGAGTATTCAGATAATGCTTATTGTTGTGTTTGTTGTTATAAGTTGTTAAATAGTTTTGTTTACATTTGTTAAATTATCATTAATGTTTTGTTGTTGTTAAATTGATGTGTTTGTTGTTAGATATTATTGATGTTGCATTGTTGATCTGTTAAATGGTTTTATCTATAAGATTTTGGCAGTTTCTTTAAACGCTGAATGTTTTTTTATATATATATTTTTTGAATTTCTCATTTTTTTTGTGTTTATTGTTAAATCTACTCTCATGTACCAGTTGAATTATGTCATTTTTGGAGCTAAATTTGTTTTTCGTTAGATGTTAAACTGTTGTTGTTAGACTGTCTTGCTTAGATATGAATAGTTTGTCTCATGGATCCCTTTATCTTATAAATATAAAAATCTTATAAATATAAAGCTAATGATATTGAAATGATATTGAAATATTTTTCTCCTTATAGATTTCCTCGCAAACTTATGTCTAAACCCAATGCTATTTTAGCGACTCACGGATACTGTTCTATAATCGAAATAAACCGAGAGAGAGAGAGAGAGGGATATATATATATATATATATATATATATAATATATATATATATATTATATATATATATATACATATATATATATATATTATATATATATATATATATATATATATATATATATATATATATATATATATTATAATATATATAATATATATAATATATATAATATTATATATATATATATATATATATATATATATTATATATATTATTATAATATATATATATATATATATAATATACAAAGAGAGAGAGAGAGAGAGCGAGGAATAGACAAATAGATATATAGATAGATAGTTAGAAAGATAGATAGATAGATAGACAGATAGATAGATTGATATATAGACAGAGAAAGAGAGAGGAATAGATAAATAGACAGATAGGTAGTTAGATAGATAGGTAGATAGATAGATTGATAGAGAGAGATAGATACATAGAGAGAGAGAGAGAGAGAGAGAAAGACCAAAAGAGAAAGAGAAAAAGAAAGAGAGAGAAAGAGAAAGAGAGAGTGAGAGCGAAAGAGAGACAAACAGTAAACAGAGTGAGCGAGAAACCAAGTCAAACAAACCTTCAAAGGCCGCAAGTGAACTCCATATCCACGAAACTCAAACGCAGTTCACAATTTACTGACCTTACGAAATCCTTCAAAATTAGTCAACCAAACTTGATAATACCGAAATGTTCTATTAGTTTGGGAAGTGATAGTTACTGAGTCAACAGCCATCCCCCGCCCCTCCCCTTTTCACCCCGCCACGCCCCTTCACCCCGCCACTCCCTCTCACCCGCCCCGTCCCCTTCACTCCGCCACTCCCCCGTCACCACCCCCCTTCACCCCGCCCCCAAAATACTGTTAAGAGAAAGTAAAATCAAATTATAACTATATATCTGCTAGAAACTAAATCCCGCAGGATATTCATCTCTCCTTTACTGAGGAATAATCAGTGAGTCATTAGAGGATGTATTTATATAACCATTATCATTTTAATTAATTACCTCCCACTTGAATGTTATGTGTCATTAATATTGCTTCCTCTTCTTCTTCTTCTTCTTCTTCATCATCTTTATCTTCATCCTCAGAGAGAGAGAGAGAGAGAGAGAGAGAGAGAGAGAGAGAGAGAGAGAGAGAGAGAGAGAGAGAGAGAGAGAGAGAGAGAGAGAGAGAGAGAGAGAGAGAGAGAGAGGGGAGAGAGAGAGAGAGAGAGAGAT
>NC_051388.1:4407479-4412479 GCF_015228065.2 Penaeus monodon
TAAATCTTTTTCTCAAATACTGCAAGACGATTTTCAGATACCCGAACTTTGTAATCTAATGGAGTGCAACTTATTGACAAAATAAAGTTTTTGAGTAATGATTTTGCAGGGTATCATACTTGTATTTATAAAAGTATCATGTCTTGGATAGTGGAGATATATAAACTCAATGCATAATATATATATCATAATATTCTCTACAAATATAAGTAGTAAGATACACGATATCATCCCATCATACAACGGAACAGTGTATCAGAAAATCAGACCTGTATTAGTCTGACCTTTCACAAGTAATTTTAATCTAAAGGCTTTTACGTGTGTCGTATTTCATAACCTCTTGAATTATTCTATGACTCACTTAGAAAAGTACGGCTACAGCTTAAATCAGTAGTTTAAATAAGTGTATCGTTACTATTATTTTCGAAAAAAAAAAATCCTATGGCCATTTTCGCACTTTCAGCCTTGTATGGATGAAAATGCAAAACCTAATACCGTCATTCGGCAATTTATGTATCGTTAAGTTTAGTCTTGTCATGGATGAACAAGTCTGGTAATGAAAGCAATGATATTTAGTAATTACTGTGAAATGTTTTTTTCTTCTGATTAATGGTTATTATTATTATTATTATATTATTATTATTCTTTATTATGTATTATTATTATTATATAGTTATATATGATATATATATATATATATATATATATATATATATATTTTTTTTTTTTTTTTTTTTTTTTTTTTTTTTTTTTTTTTGATTAAGTGGATTAGGATACTGATGGTGATAGATTCGTAAATGGCTTATGGCTGCTTTTCAGTCAGAATATTTCACTGTATTATGGTGACTAATGCCAAATGCAATCTTTTGCTCTCGATTTCGCTGTTTTGAATTCCTGTGTGTGTGTGTGTGATTTCATGCCACATATTAGTGAGATGTTCGTTTTTTTTCAAAATCAAGCTAAAAACTAGCATTTTTTCCAACTCATTTCATTTGCTAAAGGAGTTAGCTTCTTCAGCAGCTGTTGAGAGATGTGAGTCATTATTGTTTCTCATGTAAATAAATCTTTACAGTATCCATAGCCACTGATGATGTAGAATTGTTATACAATAGACAAGCGAGACATATTAACGGAAACGGATGCAAAACACACGCGCACACACACACACACAGAGAAGGAGAGAGAGAGAGAGAGAGAGAGAGAGAGAGAGAGAGAGAGAGAGAGAGAGAGAGAGAGAGAGAGAGAGAGAGAGAGAGAGAGAGAGAGAGAGAGAGAGAGAGAGAGAGAGAGAGAGAGAGAGAGAGACAGAGAGAGAGACAGAAAACGTGAAAAAGAAGAACACGTTTTAATAACATACATGTAGAAAAAAAAAATCATCTTGAGCCTCACGCGGCTAAAACCGTTCACACGAGCTTGTGATTCTCCCGGGAGAGACCGCGGAAGCGATCTCCTCATTCTCACTTCCAAGCAGAGGTAGGAACAGAAGAGACACTCTCCTCACAGCCTCTAAAGTGTTCCCAAGTCGGCCCTGTGTCTCCCACGAACTCCCTTTGAGTCAATGCGCCGATGAAAGCCGATAAAAATGATGATCTTCCGACACAGAACTAAAACCGCAAATCATTTTCGCTCGTGTTGACGGGAAAGGAAACTTTTCTTGAATCAATTTGATATATACATATGCTTATAAATTTATGTTTACTCATATATATATATATATATATATATATATATATATATATATATATATATATATATATATATATATATAAATAGATAAATAAATAAATAAATAAATAAATAAATAAATACATACATATGTATATATCTGTTTTTCTCTTTTACACACACACACACACACACACACACACACACACACACACATACACACACACACACACACACACACACACCACACACACACACACACACACACACACACCTGTTTCCTTTTATATATGTATTTTTTTCTCGTACTGGCAGACGAATTTCAAATATCTAATTCTTGTAGTGCAGTGCAATGCAACTAAACTATTGACGAGATGAAAGGAGCGAGAGAACACGATAGGCAGGGAACCGTCCTCTTTTCTCCTTCCTTACCTATTATCTTCCTTTCTCTTCTCCTTTCCTTCCCTCCTTTCTTACCTATCATCTTTCTTTCCTACCTCCCTTCCCTCCTTTATTACCTATCATCTTCCATTCTTTCCTTCCTCTCTTCCCTCCTTTCTTGCTAATTATCTTTTCTTTCTCTTCTCCCTTCCTTCCTCCTCTTCCGCCAGCACTAAACCGCAACTGCTTTTCCTCCTGTGACAGAAATGGAATTCAGTTTAACAGACACGAAGACTGCTAAGTCGATAGGGAATCCAGTGCTATGCTTCGGAGGATAAAGGGGTTGGTGCTAATTCTGGCGATTGTCTTTTGTTATCTGTTGGGTTTATCTGATTTTTTTTTTCTGTTTTTTTTTTTTATTTTTTTTCTCTCTCTCTCTCTCTCTTCTCTCTCTCTCTCTCTCTCTCTCTCTCTCTCTCTCTCTCTCTCTCTCTCTCTCTCTCTCTCTCCCTCTCTCTCTCTCTCTCTCTCTCTCTCTCTTTCTCTCCCTGTCTCTCTCTCCTCTCACTCTTTTTTTGTTTTGTTATGTTTTGTCTAGGGTTTAAAAGGAAGGAAAAACAAAGGGAAAATGTTTTCTCTTTTATTATCCTTTCGGTCATCTGTTCTTTCCGTCACTTTTCTTTCTTACTTTCGTTTTCATTTATAAAACGAAGGAAGTATGATATAAATAATGTAATCGAGAAAAGATTGCTGAATATTTGACTTTCTCTGAACCGTTTCGTAGACCATGGAAAATATTCATTTATTTCGTTATTACCTCATTTTCGATTTTATCTCCCGCATCCCCCCCCCAAAAAAAAAAAAAAACCCTCAAAATTAACTGGTGGTGTGGATAATATAACACATTCGTATTGGTTTATTAAAAAAAAAAAAAAACATATATAATATATATATATATATATATATATATATATATATATATATATATATATATATATATATATATATATACACAAACACACACACACACACACACACACACACACACACACACACACACACATATATTTTTTATTATTATTATTATTTTTTATTATTATTTTTTTTAGCGTGGGATAACAGGAAGGAAAAGTAAAACTGAATAATGAAAATGAGTGTAAAAAGGATAAGGATTTAACGTATTTGAAATTCCCCGTTATATATTTTTTGATATTAGAATATTTCTGTTTCTCTTTTTATCACCTCATCTGTTTTATTATTATTATTATTATTATTATTATTATTGTTATTATTATTATTATTATTATTATTATTATTATTATTATTGTTATTATTATTATTATTATTATTATTATTATTATTATTATTATTATTATTATTATTATTATTATTATTGTTATTATTATTATTATTATTATTATTATTATTATCATCGTTATTAAGAATCTCTTTCCCCGGATATTAGACCTAAGTGAGCTAACATCTACTAAATAAATACATAAATAGATCGATAAATAAATTACTTGTGTAGATTTATAAACCAAGATATCTGTAAAAAGGTTTATTGGTTCATTTATTATCGTGTTTATCAATTATCTTTCTTATTTCCTTCTAACGATATCAGTTCGACGTAATGAAGGGGAAGGTCTGAATCGGTTGTCTTTTTATCTTTATTTTATTCATGGATTTTTTCTATTTATTATTATTATTGTTATTATTATTATTATTATTATTATTATTATTATTAATATTTATTATTATTATCTATTATCATTATTATTATTATTACTATTGTTATTATCATCATTATTATTATTATTATCATTATTATTATTATTATTATTATTATTATTATTATTATTATTATTATTATTATTATTATTATTATCATTATTATTTATTAATTAATCAATTTATTTATTTAGTTTTTGTTGGAATCACAAAATCACAAATCAATCACAATCACAAGATCATTTACTCAAAGCTTGGATTTTGTTCAGTTTGATTCGTGAATTTCCTTTGTATTCATCCTTTTTGGCTTCAGTAAGTATCGATCTTCCCGGGATATCTAGGCAAGAATCGGTTTTATCGGTGTAAAAAAAAATAAATAAAAAAATAAAAAATAAAAAGAAAGAAAGAAAAAGAAAGAAAGAAATGAAGAAAGAATAAATGAAAATAAAGAAAAGAAAGAAAAGAAGAAAAGAAAGAAAAGAAAGAAAGAAAAAAGAAAAGAAAAGAAAAAAAGCGAAGGCGAGGTGACCTTTAGGTGACTTGCACAAGTAATGAAAATTGCAAAGCGTATTGAAAATATGCTGCATAATGATCCTCTACCAATACATCAGACGGTTAAATGTCACATTTTCGAATAAGGCTCGTGCAAAATTATTATCATCATCATTATTTTTATATTTATATATATTTTTAAAATTTGCCTGGCAAACTATAAAAAAAGAGTTAGGCGCAGGAATGGACTTCACACAGCATCGGTTTTGCCATTCAAATGAACCTGCGTTGAAGAGAATGATGCTCTTCACTTGTATGGTGTCTGGTGCCCCTTTGGTCTTCTCTGATGCGAATGTTATGGGAGACAAATTCGACTGTCCGTCTGTCTTCCTCTCCTCTTTATTTTCCCATCTTTCCTTGGTGCTTTCCCTTCCTCTCTGTCTGTTGGTCTCGTTGTTTTTTTCTCTGTCTTTCTGGTTCTCTTTCTTTTATTCTCTCTCATTCTCATTCCCTGTCTCTCTTCTCTCTTCTCTCTCTCTCTCTCTCTCTCTCTCTCTCTCTCTCTCTCTCTCTCTCTCTCTCTCTCTCTCCCTCCTCTCCTCTCTCTCTCTCTTCTCTCCTCTTCTCTCCTTCTCGTCTCTCTCTCTTCTCGCTCTCTCTTCATCTTCTCTCTCTCGTCTCTCCTCTCCTCTCTCTCTCTCTCATCTCTTCTCTCTCTCTCTCTCTCCCTC
>NC_051388.1:4417479-4427479 GCF_015228065.2 Penaeus monodon
GGATGCTTCAGTTAGTTAGAGTACATGAAAACTCTAAAAGGTTACACTCAATAGTAAAGGAATCAAATAAATTTTCTCAGGAATTAGGTATTAAGAGCGAAAACATCGAACATATGTTGCCAACATTGGCTGCTAAACATAAAAAACAAAAAGCAAGGAAGGTCGGACAAGAAAAACTTGAATCTAGGTGGCATGAAAAGCCTCTCCACGGACAGTTTGCAGCTCGAAGCAAACACAGTGACGTAGATGAAACTGCGACCCATCAGTGGCTTAGAAGCTCTGGACTTAAAGGGGAAACAGAGGGTTTTATTCTTGCAGCCCTAGATCAAAGTTTGTTTACTAGAAACTATCAAGCTAACATCTTGCACAATGGCACTGACCCAAAGTGTAGGTTTTGTGAAGACAGGGTTGAGACAATTGATCACCTTGTATCTGGTTGCTCAATATTAACACCGAATGAGTACAAAAATCGACACGACAGAGTGGGCAAGTACCTGCACTGGAAGATCTGCAAACACTTTTCTATCGGAACACAGGATAGATGGTACAAACACCATCCAGAGCCAGTTGTGAAGGCAAAGATGCTACAATCATGTGGAACTTTCCAATTTACACAGATCGTACTATATAAGCAAATCGGCCAGATAATGTCATCAAGGACAAAATAAACAACACTTGCCTGTTTATAGATATGAGCATCCCTACAGACAGAAACGTCCTAACAAAAGTGTTTGAGAGGATATAAAATATAAAGACCTGGAAATAGAGGTGGAAAAGATGTAGCCTTTAAAAGCCAAAACTTTGCCTGTTGTTATTGGAGCTCTTGGCCTTATAAAGAAAGGTACGGATAAGTTTCTTGAACAAATACCAGGAAATCCAAAATTAGAAGTCCAAAAAATAGTCTTATACAGCACAGCACATGATCTCAGAAGAGCGTTATCAATCTGAAGTGTTCTTTGTGTGCGTGAATTGATTTGACTGGATGTTTTGATTTGTGGTTGTTCTGTATATTTTGCATGTTTTTGTTGATGTTCCATTGCCTCAAACTTCAATCATCCTAGGTCGCTGGTAGTGACTCGGTGGTTGATTTTAATTAGCAGATCTAAGGAAACTTTTGTATAAAATAATAATAATAAATGATAATAATAACAATAATAATGACAACAAAAATAACGACGACAATAACAACAACAATAATAATATCAACCCACACTGTATATTCCTGGAAAGAAACCATTATCATAATGGACTCACCTTTCTAACACTAAAATACCATCATCTTCCCACCACAGTATCTATGCATTTTTATTTTTCTCCGACTGGCAAGAAGAAGAAGAAAAAAAGAGATATGAGAAAGTAAGGAATAAGGAAGTAAGGAAGGAATAGAGAAAAGGAAGAGGAAGAAATAGAGGAATAAATAGGAAGATATAGAAAAAGTAATATGATAGTAAAAAATACCATTATAAAGGGTTAGGAAACAGTAATAGTAAATATTAAAAAAAGAATATTGAGAACGTAATAGTAGAAAAAAATAGTCAATAATGATGGTAGAAATTAAAGATAAAAGATTTGTAAAATGTAATTGTGAAAAGTAATAATAAAAATCAATAGTGAAAGTAATAGTAAAAGGTAATAGAAAAAAAGTAATTGAAAAAAAAGAAAAAAGTAATAAAAAAATGATGGAAAAATTAATAGAAAAAAATAACAGTAAAAGTAATCGTAAAAAGTAATAATAAAAAGTAACAGTAAAAGTAATAGTAAAAAGTAATTGTAAAAAGTAATAGAAAAAGTAACAGTAAAAGTAATGGTAAAAAGCAAGCGTAAAAAGTATTAGCGATGCATCACTTATGAGTCTGGTTACTGTTTGATAGAATCTGCATGAATTATGACGAGGGAATTCGAAAGCCTCGAACTCCGGCGATGCTGTCTGTTGTGTGGAGGAAAAGGAAGATTCGTTCTTTCTTGGATCTGAGTTTTTTTTGTGTTTTTCTGGTGTATTTGTTCATGTATTTTTCATTCTGTGTGTGTGTGTGTGTGTGTGTGTGTGTGTGTGTGTGTGTGTGTGTTTGTGTTTGTGTGAGTGTGCGTGTCTCCCTCCACCCTCCTCTCTTTCTCTCTCTCTCTCTCTCGTCTCCTTTCCTCTCTTCTCTCTCTCTCTCTCTCTCTCTCTCTCTCTCTCTCTCTCTCTCTCTCTCTCTCTCTCTCTCTCTCTCTCTCTCTCTCTTAATCTATATATACTTTTTATAGAGTATATATATATTTTTATATCCTAAAATTCCAGGATTTGAATAGGCCTACCTTACCAAGAGGCCTAAATCTTTAACAGACCTACTATTAGGAAAATTTCGGAAATTCAGATACCTAAGACCTAAATTTTCCTGTTGCTGAAAATGGAAATGATAAATACCCTTTTCGTCATTACTATAAGCTTCAATGCATTTATTTATTTATGTATCTAGTTTGATAAATTGTTACATCCAAACATCATTATTTGAAAGAATAAATCGTCGCCCTCGTATTTCAGTAAAGTCATCGACGTGAAAATCAAATACGTTTTAACAAATAAAGGTTGTAGAAACGACTAAACGGAGGTAAATGAATGAATGATTGAATGCGTATATTAATAAGCTTAATACACATGCGAATGAATGGACAAACGCACAGTGGGAAAAGACGGAAGTTGCATGCATACGGCAAATATTGCAATGCAATCTGCACCTCCCACAATCAATCTCGTGTTTTATACTTGGACAATATTAACTACAGGCGATGGAATAGAAAACGGGGAAATGTTGAAATAAAAGGGAGGATTTCTATAGGGGAGACTTCGGTAATTTCTTGCGGAGGAGGAAAGGTGAATGAATACGTGATGGAGAGTTAATATGATATAAGGGATTTTTTTTATACTCGTTCTTTTCTTTCTTGTTTCTTTCTTTCTTTCTCTCTGTTTGAGTGTCTGTCTGTCTGTCTGTCTGTCTGTCTGTCTGTCTGTCTGTCTGTCTGTCTGTCTGTCTGTCTGTCTGTCTCTCTCTCTCTCTCTCTCTCTCTCTCTCTCTCTCTCTCTCTCTCTCTCTCTCTCTCTCTCTCTTCTCTCTCTCTCTCTCTCTCGCCTCTTCTCTCTTCCTCTCCTCGTCTCTCTCTCTCCTCCTCTCTCTCTTCTCTCTCTCTCTCTATATATATATCTATATATATAATATATATATATATATCTGTTTCCCTCTCTCTCTCTCTCTCTCTCTCTCTCTCTCTCCTCTCCTCCTCTCTCTCGTCTCCTCTCTCTGTCCTCTGTCTTCTGTCTCTCTCTCTCCTACCCTCTTTCTTCCCCTCTTACTCTCTCTCTTTCTCTCGTCTCGGCTTCTCCTCGGAACAAAGATGTCCTCTCTCTCTCTCATCTCTTCTCTCCTGCTCTCTCTCATCTCTTCTCTCTCTCTCTATATATATATATATATATATATATATATATATATATATGTATCTTTGCATATCTGTTTACATTGATATGAAAATAATCATCTATATCAATTTTATCATCTTTTTGGTACTGTTAAGTAACCTAAGTCACTATAAAAAGAATTATTTTTAATAATTACTGCATTGTTAAGTAATGAAAGTCAATAAAAGAAATAATCATTTGGTGGTTATTATAATTTTTTATCAGGTTTTCATGTTTTTCTTTTCTGTATATAGCAATTATATTTTCCATGAAACCACACCACGAATTTTTCAAGATTCCACCATCACCATCACCTTCACCACCACCACCTTCTCCACCACCACCACCTTCTCCACCACCACCACCTTCTCCACCACCACCACCTTCTACACTACCATCATCACCACCATCTTTTCAAGATTCCTTTGCAGCTTCAATAATGCATACACAATCACTGACCTTGCGCATCTAAACCCCAGGATATGCAAGGGGCGAGCAGTTTGTCATATTTATTATCTTTTGTTCGCATGTCTCATCATCTGCTCATGTTTCTTTCATCTCACAAGCTTCGTCTTGGGTCTCTGTTGCCCCTCCCAAGTACCTAAGGACGCTTGCAATATTGACCTGCATAAAGGACTTGTACCAGCATCTTGCAATACGGGCTGTATGGGAGAGAGAGAGAGAGAGAGAGAGAGAAGGAGGAAGCTAGAGAGAGAAGAGAGAGAACGAAGAGAGAGAGAGAGAGAGAGATAGAGAGAGAGAGAGAGAGAAGAGAGAGAGAGAGAGAGAGAGAGAGAGAGAGAGAGAGAAGGAGGAAGAGAAAGAGAGAGAAGAGAGAGAGTGAGAGAGAGAAGAGGAGAGAGAAGGGGAGGAGAGGGAGAGAAGATAGAGAGAGAGAAGAGAGAGAGAGGAGAGAGGAGAGAGAGAGAAGAGAGATAGGCAGAGAAAGAAAAGGAGAGAGAGAGAGAGAGAGAGAGAGAGAGAGAGAGCAGAGAGAGGAGAGTAGAAGGATGAAGAGAAGAGGGAGAGAGAGAGAGAGTGAGAATGAGGAAAGTAGAGAGCAGAGAGAGAGAGAGAGAGAGAGAGAGATGAGTAGAGAGAGAGAGAGAGAGGAGAGAGAGAGAGAGAAGGAGAGATCAGAGAGAGAAGAGAGAAGACACGAGAGAGCAGAGCGAGAACGCAGCAGAGCTATGCCAATAAAATTTGAAGCTCTTTTTCTTTCATATTTTTTCGTCGTAGAATACACAAACATGCACCAAACACACACATGAATTCACAATCACCTACATACACACAAACACACACACATACACTCTACGTATGTATATATATATATATATAATATAAGATATATATTATATTATATTGTATATATATATTATATAATTTATATATATATAATATATATATAATATATATATATATTGTGGTATGTGTTTGTGGGTGTGGACTACATATACGTCGTAATATTTATATATATATATATATATCTATATATTATATAATATAATAGTTCATATCAATCTCTAATTATCTATATCTCATATTATATATTATATATCTCATATATCATATATACATCTATGGCATCCGGGCACCACCCCCCACCACACTCCAACAGCCACAACACCCACCCCGACGCCACGCCACACAACACACCCCACACACCACGCACACCCCACAACAAACCCATACCCGAACACGAAACACACGAACACACACCCAACACAATCTATAATATATCTCATTACTCTATATATCTCTATAATATATCTAATACAATATATATGGTGGTGTGTGTGTGTGTGTGTGTGTGTGTGTGTGTGTGGTTGTTGTGTGTGTGTGTGTGGTGTGTGTGTGTGTGTGTGTGTGTGTTGTGTGTGTGGGTGTGTGTGTATGTATGTATATTAATATATATATCTATATCTATTATATATATCACTATATATCTATCTTATTATATACCACTATCCATACATTACCACCACCCCCCGCTCCCAACCACGCCACAGCCGAATCCAACCCCACCCGAAAACGACAAGACAAAAACCCACTCTCTATCTTTCTACAACTGACTCTCTATATATTCTCTATAATATATATACTATATCCTCTCATATCTATCTCGTATATACTATATCCTTATACTAATCTCATATACCATATATCTATATTCCCCGAGGAGCTCTCCGCTTTCCCTCTTCTCCTCCCCCTTTTTCCCCCCCCCTCCCCCCCCACCTCTTTTTCCCTCCTTCCCCCTCATCTTCGTCTCGGCCTTCTCGCAACTCTCAACATCCCCTCTCCTTCTCTCCTCGCTCCGCAACTCCTCCACTCCCACGGGTTCCATTCATCCCATCCTCACCTCCTCTTACTCTCATCTTCCCGTCATCTCTCTCTCCTCCTCTTCTCGTCTCACTCCTCTCCCTCTCCCCGCATCGACATCGCCTCCACCCGTCCAACCACCTCACGGAATCGCCCTCCAGAGCGCCCCGAAAAACCGACTCTCCCTCGTCGTCTTCTCACATGTCTCCCTTCTTGATCTCTTGGTGGGTGGTGTGTGTTGTGTGTGTGTAATAACACAACCCTAACACCTATATATATACTCCCTCTATACAAATCTATAAATCAACATCACTAAAAAATCATCAATTAAATACCTAAATATAGTATCTATCATCTCTACATCATCTATATATATATATCTATATCTATCCATATAATATATATATTCGCTTATTCTAAATATATATGTGTGTTGGGTGCGGATGTGTGTGTGTGGGTGTGTGTGTGTGTGTGTGTGTGGTGTGGTGTGTGGTGTTGTGTTGTGTTGGTGTGTGTGTGTGTGTGTGTGTGTGTGTGTGTGTGTGGTTTGTGTGTGTGTGTCTACATTAACTCTGTATAATATCTATGCATCTCTCTCTATATCATCTACTATATATATTACTATCTAATCTGTCTATATATATATATCATGTCTATCTCTCCTCTAAAATCTCTCTCTATCTCTTAGTCTCCTCCGTATATATTTATATATCCATATATCTATCCTATCTTTTCCTGTGGTGTGTGTGTGTGTGTGTGTTGTGTGTGTGTGTGTGCTGTGTGTGTGTATCCTACCTCCACAGAACGAGAGCGCGAGCGAGCTCGGCGAGCGACGAGGCCGCGCGCAGCGAGCGCCGCAGAGAGAGCGAGACAGAGGGAAGGAGACGAGAGAGTCGCGCGAGCGCGCGAAGCGGGAGTGTGTGTCCGCTATCTCTCTCTACATCATCTATAATCATATTAGATCTATCTCATCATAGATCTCATCTTCATCTATTCTGTCTGTCTGTCTCCCTTATATACATCTATCTGTATCTCTCTGATTCCTCTCTATCACTATCCATATATACTAATATATATTCTATCTCATCTATATATCTCTCTACTAAGGTCAAGTATATCTATATAATATCTTTCTATTTCTACTCTACTATCATACTCCACTCATTATACCATATCTATGTTATAGATCTCTATACTCTTCTCTATCTCCTATATTCTATCTAATCTATCTCTATCCCTTCCACTACACCCTCTCCTCGCGTCCTTCCTCCCCCCCTCTGCTCATTCGCTCTCGTCATCCGTTCACTCCTAACCGTCACCTCCCTCTCCTCCTTCCACATCCACTAGATACCGATTCCGCGTCTCGTCCTCGAAAACTCCTCGCTCCGCACCCCCCCCCCCGCCAAAAAACTCTCCGTCGTCTTTCCCTCCTCTGATTCGCATTCCATCTCACTCCATCCAATCCCACCACCCCTTTTGAAAAAGCCGAGCTTCTCCATCGGGCGCCTGACATCCTCCCCCATATCACTCTCTCTTCTCAATCCAAAAAAAAAAAAAGTAACTCCTCCACCCTCGATCTTCCGTCCGCACTCCCCCTCCCGCTCTCTTCTCTCTCCCATCCCCTCCACCCGCCCACCTTGCGCCACCTCATCTCCACATCTCCGGACCCCTTCCCTGATCCGTCACTTCACACTCTTCTGAGCATTCCCACTCTCAGTTCTCTTCAGCTAGGCTCATCACCTCGTTCCCACCCGGCCTCAGCCCTTTCTCATGTCTTCTTCGTCTCTCTGTCCATCTCCATCCCTCTCCTTTATCTCCCCCATCTCAGATCGTCCATCCTCCACATCTCTCCCTCTTCCAGCTCCCCCTCTCTCAGGCGATCCGCCCACCTTCCAAGCCAATCTCCAACGTCTCTGCATCTCGTAGACTCCCCTGCCTTGGCTCTCTGCGCCATCCTGTTCTCTCTCTCGGCGACTCCTTCCGTCATCCCGCCGACCTCGTCGCGACGTCAGGGTTTTCTCCAGGTCGTCTCCTCTCCGGGCCCGTCTTTGACCAGATCTCCCGCTCCCAGCAGTCTTCACCCTTCCCACCCACCTGCTCATTTCTCTCCGCACTTCCTCGTCACCCATCTCTCAGTATCTCTCCTCTTTGTAGGTTATGACACACACACACACAAAGACAACCCAAACACACACACGACACAAAAAAAGTAAGGGGAACACACGAACACACAACACACATATAAATATATATACTATATACATATATATATAATATATATATATATATAATAATATATAATATATTAACACATGTATATCTAATATCTATCTATCTAATATAATCTGTCTATGCGTCTACAAATACGACAACACAACCACAAGGAAAAAAATGAAGACACACCCACACACACACAACACTACAAAAGACAGGAAAAGTAACACAACACATGACAACAACATAGACACAAAGAAACGGCACACACACACTACCACACACAAACACACACAACACAACAAGCACAACACAACACACGAGAAAACGACACAAAACTATCGAATATATATATATATATAAATACATAATTATATATATATATATATTATTATATATATATATATATATATAATATATATATATATATATATTTAATTTATCTTAATGTGTATGTGTGTGTGTGGTGTGTGTGGTGTGTGTGTGTAGTGTGTGTGTGTGTGTGTGTGGGTGTTGTGTTGTGTGTGTGTGTGTGTGTGTGTGTGTGTGGTGTGTAATACATACTTATGTATATATATATCATAATATTATTATATAGTAATATATATATATATATATAATAATATATATATATATATATATATAATATATATTATATGTGTTATATATATCTAATATATGTATATATATATTATATTATCTATACTATATATATATATATAAAATATATATATATCATATATATAATATATATTTATAAAATGTGGTGTGTGTGTTGTGTGTGTGTGTGGGTGTGGTGTTGTGTGTTGTGTGTGTGTGTGTGTGGTAATAACCCCTACAAAGAGAGAGAGAGAGAGAGAGAGAGAGAGAGAGAGTGAGAGAGAGAGAGAGGAGAGAGAAGAGAGAGAGAGAGGAGAGAGAGAGAGAGAGAGAGGGATGGTGGTGGTGAATATATTATAGGTATATATATTAATATAATATTATTATTATATATATATAATATTTATATGTATGTATGTATATATATACATATATATGTATATATGTATCATATATATCAATAATAAATATATATATATAAATATATATATATATTATATATATATTATATTATATATATATATATTTTATATATATATACATTATACATATATATACATATTATGTATATATATATATTATATAATATATATATATATTATATATATATATATATATATATAAATATATCACACTCTCCTCGTTCATCTCTCGTCCTCGCCTCTCTCACTCTCTCTGTCGCATCTCTCTCTCTCTCCTCTCTTTGTAGGTATACAACACACAGACAAACACAACACATATAAAATATATATATATATATATAATATAATATAATATATTATATAATATTATATATATATATGTACACATGTATATCTAATCTATCTATACTATTATATCTATCTATCTCCTATCTACACAGCAACGCCACCACACGTACAAAACACAACGACATACCCAACTCACCCCACAACAACACACCACACACCACAAACCACACAAACACAAAAACACACTACACACACATAAGTATATTATATAGTTGTTATATAATAATATATATAATAATATATATATGTATAATATATACTATAAGATATATATATATATATTATATATATATAATCATACTATATGTATTTATATATGTGTATGTGTGGTGTGTGTGTGTGTGTGTTGTGTGTGTGTGTGGTGTGTTTGTGTGTGGTGTGTGTGTGGTGGTGTGTGTGTGTGTGTTGTGTGTGTGTGTGTATGTATGTGTGTGTGTGTTTACATTAAAATCAGTATTATCTATTTATCTATCTTCTCTATCTGCCCGTCTGTCTGTCTATCTGTCTATTTGTCTCTATCTGTCTATCTATAGATCAATCTATCTATCCATTTATATCTGTCCCTCTCTATGTATGTATTTATGTATATATTTATGTATGTATCTATCTATTGATCTATCGATCTATCTATCTGTTTATATCTATATCTATCTATCTATCT